>NC_141992.1:50028523-50334135 GCF_049901715.1 Pseudonaja textilis | reverse complement strand
TGTCCATCAACATCTTGTTTTGCCTCTTCTCTACCCTGCTGCACATACAGGGCTGGGATGTGGTCAAAACGTCCAAAGAACAACCGCAACTATATATTCAAAGGCACCCATTTGATGAGCCTTGTGCATGCAAGAGAGGTTACAAAAGGTGGAGGACTTTGTTTGAGTTATCATGACTATGATCTTGAATTTCTTTGGCTTCCTTCCCTTTGTGTAAATCCCTGTTTCATGACTGGTGTAACAGAATTATTGTGGGCTACATGGCATGTGTTCTGTTACACCAGAGGTCTCCAAACTTGGCAACTTTAAGACTTGTGGACTTCAACTCCCAGAATTCTGGGAGTCCACAAGTCTTAAAGTTGCCAGGTTTGGGGACCCCTATGTTACACTCTCACTGCCTATTCCAATCGACTGGATAAATAATGAGATTTTTATTTCAAACAGATTAATCAACTGCTGGATAGTCTTGCTCCAATTCTAGCACAAAATGTACAAGTAGCCATTAACTTATAACCAGTCATTTAACAACCATTCCACGTTATGGCACACCCAAAAAGTTACTTACAACCTGTCTTCAAAGTTACAACTGTCACATCACTCCCTGGTAGTCAAGTGATTACATCTCAAAGCCCCTGGCAACTGGCTTACATTTCTGACCAGCTGCAGCGTTCCACAGTCAAATGATTGTATTTCTGGCAAAAAACAAAAACTGACAAAAGGTGTTCAATAAGCTGGATTTGACTTATGTTTCCATGATTCACTTAACAACTGCATGATTTGCTTAGTCATGTTGGCAACTTGCTTAACAAGCATAGTGAAAACAATGATAGGGTGACTCAACTGATGACCCCAGTGACTTATGAACAAAATTCCAGCTCAACCATGGTGGTAAGTTAAAGACTAACATCTATTTGAGGCTGGCATGTTGACGGTTGCAAATGAAATGTTTTAAACTCATACGAACATAGATGTAATCACCGAGATGCTGATGTAGAGCCAGGCTGGCTGTGTTACCCCCTTTTTGTGATTCACAGCCAAATGGAAGGCTCTAATGGCTGCATTTCTCATTCCATTAAATATGGCTTGGCAAGCATAGCTCAATGTATGTATTTCCATGACAACCAGCACTTACTGACCCAAACAAAATAAAAAGCATGACTCAGGATAGGAATTCATAACAGGAAAAGGAGCTAACCATGGGACCCTAAAACCTGCCCTAAAAAATAAATAACTCTGATGCAGATTGTCAAGATAATCATCCGACAAGCACATTTAGAATTGAGGGAATCAGCATGAGCAAAAAGCACGCACACACACCCAAAAAATTGCACTGAACTCAATGGGATCTTGCTTTTTGCTCATGGCATGCCTCCCATTCACAAAACCCTTGAGCAAAATCTAGCGCCCTTAGAGGTCTTTCTCATGCTTTAGGGAAGAAAGGGAACAAAAGAGGACTGTCAGCCCCTGGGGTCAACAAGGTGATGGCAGGACCACGCCATCAAAGCCCCACCAGCCCTTTTTAGGTGTGGGCAGATATCCTTGTCAGCCAGACTTATTAGCATAGAGTTCTAATAAGACAAAAGGATTGATTCAGAGCAGTCATTTTTCTCATGGTCTGAAAGTATGATGATCAGATTGACATCTGAGCTAATCTGGGAAGACACTGTCTTACTAATATGGCGTTTGTGCCTTCACAGCCCTTTTTATGACCCATGCAAATCTGACTACCCTGCTGTCTTTCAATACTGAAGTGTAAGACCTAAAACAGGCTTTGGACAATTAAGAACAGTCTCAATACATTTTTAGTTTCTCAGAACTTTGCTTTGGTTGGAGGGAGAGTGTCTTTACCACGTAATTATTGGGATTTTATGTTGCGTTAATTGCCATTACTATTATGGTGGGCCCTTATTTTTATTTAGTCTGTGGCATCGTTCCCTGTCCTTCATATGGGGTTTATGTTATCCTGAGAAAGGTTGTTTCTTTTATAATAAGTCACAGATACCATTTTTAGAATAAGCAAAGTCTCAACTTTCTCCCCAAACCAAGAGTCTAAATGGAAAAATCCAGCACCACCTATGCTATGATGTGATTTATCCACCTGCTGCATCTTTCTCCTCCATCACAAAGATAAAATGCAGCCTTAAGTCACCAATAACACATGCTTCCTTGGATGAACCCATAAAGGAAATTCATATATTTCTTCTACTTTCAAGGCTAGTAAAAGGAATGAGAAAACAGCCCACCAAAATCTGCCACGGCCCTTTAATCTTTGGCTACATTTCTACTGATGTTTGTCATCGAAAAGACTCTATTCTCAGGATTCCATTGCAGGTTCACTTGGACTCCTGGGAACAACCTGCTAAAAACCACACAGAACGCAAGGCAGAGGTGTGGTCTGAGCCACAGCTATTAGCAAACAGCCATCATTGCCCTTTCACTGTACTCCAGTCTAATGTATTACTCAAATCCCCTACACAAATCATTTCTACTTGAATTAATTTTCAGGCAAAGGACAAATTTCTCCCCTAGCAAGCTTTCCCCTCCATATTTTTTTCTTACCTTACTCATACCTGCTCAAAGCTCTCGGTAGATACAGCTGTCCACCAGCTGAAAGAAAGGTCCTGTCTGTACTTACTGCTTGGCTCTGTGCTCATGTCACCTTCATTCTACAAAGGCTTGAGAAAATTGGGTCCAGACTATGTATGTATGTATGTATGTATGTATGTTATTCAGCTTTGTTCGGGTATTTTCCCACGTCATTATAGTTATGCTTTTAAAGTTGTAGCAACGTTTCAGCAGAATCTCATCTGCCATCATCAGGCTTGTATATTGTGTTTGTCTCCACAAGCCTGATGAGATTCTGCCAAAACGTTGCTACAACTTTAAAAGCACACCTATAATGACATGGGAAAATACCTGAACAAAGCTGAATACCATACTTAAGATATATATTTTTTCCCACGTCATTACAGTTGTGGTTTTAAAGTTGTAGCAACGTTTCGGCAGTAACGGGGTTACTGACATTACCAACTGCAGTGATTCACTTAATAACCGTGGCAAGAAAGGTCGTTAAAGGAGGCAAACTCATTTAATAAACGCCTCCACAATCAATCATGGGCTCAATCGTGGTCATAAGTCAGGGACCACCTGTAGTCACTGTGCTATCCTAGAATTCAAAGTAAAATGCAGCTCCAAAAGTTTTGAAAGCGCATGGTAGGCTCTGCTTCAGTTGAAGGAGTGTTTCTGCTTCATCCCAGGAGCCAATTAATGCTCGAGTTAACTTGAATGAACTGAAGCATACTAACCCAAATGGGCAGGAACTCAAGGTGACATAACGTGGAAAAGTGTATTTTGGACGTGAATCAGGAAAATGTCTCCTGACATTGATTTAGGCATGAGTGTGGGATTAATAGAGAGTGACATCATCCCTTACTGCCCTCCAGAAACAATTGTCATCCCATTATGGCAACAGGACAACATGGCCATAGTCTCAAAATGTGCTGCTGGTTTTCCATCAATGGCTACTTGAAATCCCAACAGAACAGTTTGCCTTCATTTACAAATACATTTGGGAGATGTCCAGCCTTTGATTGCCACCAAGCAAATCAAATCCTGAGATTCTTTTTTTGTTAACACAGGTTTTAAGAGTCTGAATCTGTATCTTGAACCCTCTCCAACCAAAATAATACTAATAATAAGAGGGGCAGAAACCAGTCTGAACAGCAAAAGTTAAAAAAATACACAAAAATGTGCGTGTGTACTGGGAAGTAGTGGGTCAATATATTTACCTTGTCGTCAGTAACATTGTCAGTATTATCCTACTTGTTATAAACAGAACCTTAATGAAGTTGCAGCTGGTTGGCAGGCAGGCATGGAGAAGGGAAAATAATGCAATCAGTAATAGCAAATTCCTGTTTGATTATTATGTTTCCTAGAACAGTAGCAGAACTGGGGTGTAAAAGGTCTGTTTTGTATCCCATGCAACTAATGAATTTCATGTGCTGAAACCATATTTTCTAAAAGGAAAAAACATGCATACATATACCCCTGTCATCACCCACCTGTAAAAGCCCGGAAGATGTTTTCTCAATAAAACTATAATCCAATATCTATGGGCTCTTCATACCAAAAATGAAAGCCGTTTTAGACGTTTATAGCCCTAGTATTATAACTTAGTACAGAACTCCTGTAACAATGGCCCACACTGGCTTCCTTACCTGAGATTCACACAAAATACTTTTATCATAACTCTTAATTCATGAAATGCAGGAATTTGGTAAGAATCAGAGAATTGTTCCATTCAAAAGTTCCAAAAGAAAAGTTAGTTTTCTGTAAATTCCAGGTGAGCAGATTGACTTGAACAGAAAAGATACAGAGAAACACAGAGACACACACACACATTACCCTTTGCACAAAATTAGCTCACAGTTGTTTTAAAAAGTAGTTAACTTGTAAAATAGACCAGGAGTCACAAAGCATGTCCTGAAAGGTCACATTTAACTGGTCATTGAATTCAAATTCCTCACCTTTCTTTTCTTCATCAACTGAACACAGGGACACCAAAGGGGTTTATTTTTTAAATTCGTTTTCATAACACTCAAGAAAAGCTGCCATGTATTCATGATGAGAGATAGAAATCTCTGAATCCCCCAACTTCACCCAAGCCCATCACCACAAACTTACCATTTTCCGCATGTCTGCAGCTGACGGGGAAACCATGGAACGATACAGGTTGTGTTGGTCCACGATCTGCTTCTTTTCCTCATCTGTAAAGGACCAGCTCAGCTCCATCTCAGCGAACAGCAGGAGGAGGAGGGGGGAAAGGAGGGGAATCCGCAGGCCTGAGCTCAGCATTGTGGCACTGTCTTGTTGTAACAGCCCACGGGTCTGGCAGACAGCTTTAAATCCTTTCCCAGAGTAAGGAACACCCAAAGCCCAAGAACTGCAAGGAGGATATTTATCTTTTTTTTTACTAGAAATGCCTTTCAAGAGCCACAGAGGGAACACACCCATCTCGTATAGGATCACTGATGGAAGATGAACGGTCCTTCAGGGACAGTCAGAGAAGCCATGGCTGTTTGATCAAATTGGTAAAGGGCAGGTTGTTTGGCAGGCCAGGCTGCTCCAAGCTTTGCTCGACACATTATTAGCTCTAAAATTTAACCCACTGGAGCGAGCCGTGCATGTTCCACACGCTCTCCTCACATTCTTCTTCTCCAAACACTTTTAACACTAAACTGCCCACCAGAATTTCTTCGCTCATTGGAAAAAAATCTCTTTGGACACAAGGGTTTCATGTAGTGATGCAATCAGCAATACTAACTTCTTAAAGGAAAAAAGAAATGGGATCAAAGCCATTGCTAAACTGACTCAGCCCTGGGGTCCTTTCAGACCATCAATGAACGTACTCCTCTCAGGCTCAGGAAATGTGGCAAGGTTAAGTGATAAGATAGGGCAATCCTTTTCAGATATGGGGATATGACGGACTGCAAACTACATGGAGGTTGCGGTTTGCCATCCCTGTACTCAGATGGAAAAAATATTAGTGACAATTTTGCATTCACAGCGCTGATCCTGGTTGAACTGAAAAAGGTGTGTAATGTATATTATTTTGACATCCTCTGGAAACCGAGAACAAAAAAATAAATGTGCTGGAATAATTCAATAAGAGACTCTCCTTCTGCCCATACTACCTGACCTTGGGTTTTAAAAAAGGTTAATATGTAGTTGCTTATATTTCCAGATGATATTTTTTTATTTAAAATAGATACGATTGTTATATTTTGAAACTCGCATGAATCCAGAGTTCATAGTTTGTTTGCTCATGGCTTGTTTGTTTGTTTGTTTGTTTTTAGTTTGTTTTAGTTCTAAAGACTTCTAGCTTCCATCCTTGGTCAAAGAAATTTAGTACCATTTCAGGTTTTTCAATACTGCGTAAAGTACAAATCTTGCTATCTAGCATTATTTTCAAAAAACATAGCACGTGTTACATTTAAATAAAGATTGGTTGGCTGGTTTTTTCTTGCTTAAGTGGATCGCTATAGCTAAGGACAGATAAATAAAATAATTACAGAGGAAGCATCCCTAATCTTGAAATTAGATTGTCATAATTAGTACTGTCTAATTATCATGTCTATTTGCATTCTGCATATCCACCATATAATTGTGTAGATCCAGTCTCTGCTATGAATCTTTGAATCATTGACATTAATGAGGAATTTAGTTGTAAATCCATAAGGATATTTCAGACAATATCAGGTTTGTCAGCTTCCCATAATATGCAGTAACAATTACTTGTGAAATCTGGTGAATGCTAATGGGCTGGTTTACTATTACTAATCATAACTTGTTTATATGTAAAGTAAAACCATTAAAATGAGTGTTATTCATAATCTGCTTATACAATATCAATTTGTTTTATAGACCCCTTACACTTATAAAAATAAATAAGCTAGCAGAGGAGTGATTTAAAAAAGCAATTTGTACATTAGTAGAAGTGATGAATAAGCTCCAAGTTTTTATTCCAAAATAAGGTCATTAACTAATTATATTCAGGAAAATTCCATTAGAAAATCCTTTCAGATTGAACACAGCGTAAAAAATAAAGCAGCATTATTTTAATAGGTTTATTTTGTAGAACACATTCACTTCAGAAGAATGTCAAATCCTCATAATATATTTGTCTTTGTCTAAAAATAAGCTTCTCTTGGTCTCCTTCTCCATCATCTATATCAGGGGTGTCAAACTGCAGCCCATGAGCTGGATGCGTCATGCACAGGCCACACCCACCCTAGCTGTGCAAAGGAAAAAAACCTTTGCAAAACATCACATGATGGCAACATGACACTGAGAGTTTGACACCTGTGATCTATATAAATTCACCTGACCCATCAATATTGCAGGCAACACTTGATGTAAGACACTTAAATAAATTGGAATCTAGGCTAGAATTAGCTAGTTGGATAAACCAAGAATGGGGAACTCTGTTGTAGTATGTAAAATCTGGTTGATCAATAAGATTGAAAACATATATATTGAACATAGTAGCCAATGTCATAGTGGCTACATTTTGGCCATAGGATCAAAAAGGCAGGTGCAAAGGTGCATGAACCTGCAGAACTAATTTGAGACCCAACTATGCTATTTCCAACAGCAGACATAAAACTTAACAGAGATTCTTCACCATACAAAAAAAATGTCCATGCAATATTTATTCTTATAGCTCATACTTTGTTGACATATCTTGAATGTCACAAGGATTTATATATTAAGGAGTTCTATTCATTCCTGCCATGAATGTGTGAATAGCTCAAAGAAAGCCTCCAATTTCTTGAAGTAAGTTTTGTGTAGAGGTTAAAGCACCAGGAGACTGTGAGTTCTAGTCCCACTTTAGACATGAAAACCGGTTGGATGACTTTGGGCCAATCTCTCTCAGCCCAATCCACTTTACAGGGTTGTTGCCAGTGGCAGGATTCAAATTTTTTTACTACCGGTTCTGTGGGTGTGGCTTGGTGGGTGTGGCAGGGGAAGGATACTGTAAAATCTCCAGTCAGAGGTGGTATTTGCCGGTTCTCCGTAGTACTCAAAATTTCTGCTACCGGTTCTCCAGAACTGGTCAGAACCTGCTGAATACCATCTCTGATTGTTGCTGTGGGGACAATAAGAAGAAGGAAGAAGTATTAGGTATGTTTGCAGCCTTGAGTTACTTAGAAAAATAATAAAGGCAGGATAAAAAAATATATAAATGTAAGTAAATAAATTTATTTTGGGATGAGCTCCAATTCCATGTGCGTATTGTAGATATGGAGTATATGCTAAAAACTGCAATCCTCTTTATAATTCACTCCCCTCCCTCAAAACACATTTCAAACAGCCAGAGGGTTACGATGTTTTAATGTGTGTACTGTTAGGAATTTCTGTATTTTTCCTGTGTTTGCCAATGCAGTGTTTTTGCTATACTTTTGAATTGCTTTATGACTTTGATGAAGTCTGAAACATGAAGCTGCATTTTCTGATGAGAGACAGGATTGTTGTTCTTTTTCTCTTTCTGGCCTTGCTTATGTTTGTATTAAGTTCTAGTGAGCATAAAAGTCAGAGTGCAGCTAAACAGCTGAGGAGACACAGAGTCTGCGGAACTGCCAATAAGGATACAGCCAGGGTCATAAAATACATAAGACATTGGCTGGGACTGTGATATGACCTCTATCTCAGTTCTCCGACCCCAATTTTTGCGATCCAGCAAACCAGACCAGACCCATGGCAATACTAAGGTTTTTGATGGCCACCCTGGATTCTCCATCCCAAAGACAGATCTGCTCTTTTGGCTTGTCCCATACTCAGAATGGGCCACCCACCACTGGCTGACTGCTAGAATGAAGGTCACCCTCCACTGACTCCCATCCTATTGCAAATGGAGTCTCCCCAGCTCCACTTCAAAACTGCTGTTTTCCATCTTAGAAGGTTTTAAGCCTTTTAAGTGGATGGTTTATCGTTGCTACAATACCTAGTACACCCCTTCCTCTCATTGCCGGTCACTGTCCTCTGCAACCTTTTTATCCTGGATTGATGATCTGTTATGTTCTCCACTAATCGGCAGATGCTTTTTTTTTTTAATCTTGCGGTTGATCCAGAAATGGCCTATTAAGTAAATAAACTTTCTTTGCCACAAGTCTTCCTGTCTGTCCTAGAAGGTCTTTGCTCCGTTCAACCTTTACATCTCCCAGTGGGCATCATTTCTGCCCAGATGTGGTGAAGCATATTCCTCTTACATCCCGCCCCCCCAACAGTGCTGCAAGTTTCCCCTTGCCATTTTTTGTTATTTACATTTTTTTAAGTTGCAATGAAGGAAGGCACTTTGGAACGAAGCTGCACAATCCCAATGAATACTCTTCTTGCATTTGTGAAACTCAACTTGTTACAAACATTTCTACAGCAGAAATATAGGTTCAAAGGAGTGATCTGTTCCTTGTTTGATCCTTGTGGCATCAGAGCAACAATGAGACACCAAAAGAAAGAAAAAAGAAATGGTCTACATTAGCATTAGAGAATGTGGGAAAGCAATCTGAAGACATCTGTGTGTGCAAACATTTGGGAAAGCAAACAAAAAACAAAAAACCCTGAAGGGGAGCTAGTGAAAAAGGTACAATCCCAAAAGGAGAAGGCAGTCCAGAAAGATCCTGCTGCAGCAACCCACAGTCTGGAGGACTGAACACCAAGCCAGTCAAACTACGAACCCCTGCAGTCTGTCAAGTTGGCCCAGGGTCGTGATAGTGGTGTATGAATGGATTCTAGCAGTGGTGAATTCTTCCCTGAATGAGGGGTTTGTTTCTTTACCTCTTAAAGAGGCCTTGGTTTGCTCCCAGAGCAAGAAGTCATCAGTGGATCCCACTATACTGGACAATTTTTATCTATTATCTAACTTCTGTTTTCTGGGGAAAATAGTGGAGAAGGTGGTTGCACAGCAGCTTCAGAGGATCTTGGATTTTGAAGTGGATTTTCCAGATCTCTTTCAGTCAGGATTCAGTCCTGGATGAGGATGGAATGGAGTTTGTGAATTCATCCTTGCCCTACTTGATCTCTTTGCTGCTTTAGATACCGTCGGCCATAGTATCCTTCTGGATTGGGTCAAGGGTCTGGGAATGGGTGGCGTTGTGTTTCCTGGTTCACCTTCTTTCTCCAGGGTCAATTCCAGTAAGTGATGGAATGGGGAAGAAGAGATCCCACCCCTGGCCTGTACAGTGTGGGTGGGCCGCAGGGTTCAACATCTACATGCAGCTGCTGGGTGAGATCATCCATCACTCATGGAATGAGTATACTGATGATACTCAATTATATATCTCCGTAAAAGCCTGATGGAGAACAATAGGCATCATTTGAGTTTGGGGGCCTGTCAGATCTAGGACCATGCCGTCTTGGGTGCTCTGCTTATACAGATCCCGACAGCCCCAGAATGTAATCTGAGGGTTCTTCTGAGTTCAAAGAGGAAATGGCTGTTAGGGCTAAGGGGGCATTTGCATACCTTCATTTTGTGTGCCAGTTATGCCATTCCTTAACTGTGAACTGTTACTATAACTATTTCTTATATTACACTCATGCCTCAGTCACCTCCCAATTGGATTGTTCTAAAACGGTCTACTCTCTAGTTCGCTTCTGGATCTACTTCAATATGCTACCTTTGTCCTTTAAAGCCCTTTGTGGCATGGGGCCAGATAATTTGAGAGACCACTTCTACCCAATTATATTTGTCAGTACTGAAGTGATTCGAAGTGCCTGCACTGGTATAATCTAACCTCACAAATTCTTACCGGTGTTAAGGCTTTATCAGGAGGGGTTTAAACTGTCCACCATCCTTATACCCAGTCCTACTTTCATCCCTTACCTCAAACCTTGAAAAACATGTCCCAATGTCAAACTGTGGTTTAATAAACTATATATAGCTTGCTTGTTAAGCTGCTTTCTCTACATAAGCTTCAAACTACAGATTTATATGGAGTTTGATATTTTTATAGGAAAATCTGGCTTACTAAGCACAATTCAAATTCCTACTTTGAGTAGATAGGTTTATTCATTCATCTTCTAGATTTATATGCTGCTCCAATCTCCAGGCAGTAAGACAGAAACAAAGGCAAGATCTCAACTGCCTCTTTCCTGGCCCAGAGTGACTCTGAATAATGGGCTTTCATCATATATATTGATGATACCTCCACCAGTGCCTTCAGAGAGATAGAATAAAAGGAAGGACCAATGCAGTATGCCATGATGGAGCAACTGGATCTTTCTTCTCCTCCCAAATGACTGAACTGGACACACATGAAGAAGACTCAATGCAATACTATAGCACAGTCCAGCCCTAACTAGCCTACTGGAGAGAGAACTCCATAGCCCGGAACAATACCATGATGGATGGTCTTGAAGGCAACCAAGATTTCCACTTAACATCAGAGGAATGGCTTTCCGTTTTTCTTGGGCCCACCACAGTTTATCCACAAAAGTGACCAATGTGGCTTCCATCCCAGATTCAGACCTGAATCTGAACTGAAAAGAATTCAGATAATCCTCACTGCTCTATAGTTGTTGAATTCTCTTCAAGTAGGGTGCTGTCATGCCTCCTACTTGTTCTGACTTTCCAACAATGTCTTAGGACCTGAAAGTATTTGGGAAATAAACATTTTATCCCAGTACCCTTTTTTGGCTCATGTTTATTTTCTGATGTATCATTAAAAGTTCTATTTTCAGAAACATACCATTCAACTATTAAATTTTTATATTTGTAAGCAAATTAAAGGCAAAATATAAATAAGAACATACATAAATTAGATAATAGCTATTGACACTTCAAGGAAATATTCCTAGCAGCAATAATTACTTGCAGCAGGGAAGTGTTCCACTTTATATTCTATTCCTAATGACTTTCTGGACCAGCCACATCTTAGCAGCCTTTTATGAACACAGACCATGTCCATTAAGGCTTCTAAACAAACATATGAAAAGCCCCATATGTTCCCTTTCCTGTAAGAATCCTGAATTTTTCTTTTGCTTCACTAATGTTTGTTTTGCAATTCTCCCAGACTCGTATGGAAGTTTCAACATAGGGACAGTGTTGACAATCCAATTCCCTTCCTATTTCAACCTGATTTATTAAAATAGATTTTGTTTTTAAAATTTCATATTTAAATGTAGTGAAGGCATGCCACCATTTGTGAATTAAGATTTCCATTCACTTTCAGCAGAGTCAAGGCATTTTCATTTGTTGCTGGCTAGATTCAATTATCATTTATTGAATACAGCATAATTACATTTATCTCATATATTAAACCATAAATTGTGATTTACAAAACTGTCAATGGCTGGGTTTACCTAACTGACTAAGTCAAACCAAAACCAACTGTGTCAGTGCACTGTATTAATGCATCGCCAGTGTACCAGGGAAAACAAAAAGATACCTTCTAATAACCTGGACCACAATCTTCCATCAATACTTCTATTATACTTCTGTAACAAATTTGCCAGAAGCATCTTCATTTCATCAAGTTTCCTATGAGTCTCCACGATCCTGAATTAGCTTGATTTTACTATTTTGTGTTTGGTGCATTTATATGGACCTGGATAAAGTTAACATTGTGCATGTATTGTACTGTACTAATAGGCCAGTAATGAAAAGTGGTTGGGGAACTAGTTGCTTACCATTCACAGAACTATTAGTTACCAATTACAGAATGACGTTTTTCTACTCAGACAGGAAAACTTATCCTTTATGAATAATGTTAATGTAAATAAATGTTAAAATGAATGCATAAAGAATTTATCTCTCATTATTAAGTGCTTTAACCCTGAACATATGATCTGACTATAATATACTTGTTACATCTGGGAAGACAGTTATATAACAGCCACATGTGCTTTAGGTTTTGACAAAATGTAGCCTAAGATCCAAGATGACAGACTTTCAATGAGGCTCTTATTCCTATGCATAAAAACATATTAGGAGCATATGAATGTTCTGCTCAGAACAGTAATGCAATTATTTCCGAATATCCTAGAAAATGACAACTCAAGACAGGTATTTTAAATGAGTGCCAAGAACCACAGTAGGCAGCTGTGGCCTCATCCATGTGCATGGCAATGTTACCCAACATTGTCACATGACTCTTCTGTATAGTTTTAGATTAACATGGTCAAATGGTAAAAATATTCATTTGCCTAAAAGATGAACTCCTTGAACTCTGTTGTAAATATTGTTCCATATCAAAATTGCCCACATAAATATATAAAAACAGATCTTACTGAAGTACCAAAATTGCAGTATTTCTACACATGATGTAGAAGCATGAAATGTAATACAGGCATAGTTCAACACACCCTACTCATTAGAGAAATCTGAAAGTTCACCTTCCCATCTCTCTTTCAATGACAGCATATCCCAAATATCGTGATTAGACCGCTTCCAAATAAATGAGATAGAATTTGATGCACAAATGCCTCATAGTATTCTGGTTACCAAAACAGAGTGTTTCTAGAAAAGTGTGGAAACAATAGTAGCTTTCTCTCCATGAAATTTCTCTCTCCATGAAATTTTCTCATACCCCAAGTCCTACACATATTTTATCTGAAACTCTGAAAGCACAACATACTATACTTCCAATTAAGATCAACATTTTAGTATTGTAGACAGATGTTCAACCATTTCTTCAGATTTGGAAGCAGGGAGCAAGGCAGAATTTAATCCTCATTGATTAGAAAGTGAATGCATACGGATGTTTCATGTACCTAGCCTTACCCATTTAAATGATGCTTACAAAATACGTTAGTCCATCTTCATAACATGAATTTAATCATGTGCTCTGAAAATTCAGGTTACAATGAAGTTCATTTGTTCCATGTGGGCAAAGGTTGTGCAATATTCATGTATGCTCAATTCATATCTAGTGATGATAATAATGCATATTTTTTGTGTTTAGATTAGCATAACCACTATCACATGCAAACAATTTCATGATTAGGAATCTTACTTGGAACTAAATGTAATAATGTACTCTCTTACCTTTGTGGCACATCGACAAAAGGATACACTATTGTTCCAGAGTTTGCATTGAATCCTCATAGTTTCTCAGGTACAGCTCAATGTGACTTTAAATTTATAAAGACTTATGAAATTAGGGCCTTGTTTTTTTAAAAAATATATTGGTTCGCTTACTCATTTCAGCAGCATTTGAAAACATTATATTTTAATATTTGCTGGGAGTCTAATACTATTAATACCTTATTCTGTATTTCAAGGTGAACAAAATAAATAGCTTAGTTGATATATACTGATTTCTTCTCATTATCTCCAATTCTTGCATAAAAATGTCAGTGATGTCAAGACGGATGTTATCTGCCTTCTATTTCCAAAATATCTTCCCCAAAGACACCCATGCTTTGACAACATTTTTCCAGGAAATATCCTTCACTTCCAGGAGTCTATAATAGATGCTCCTTTTCCTTTTTCTAAGCCCCTCTTTAATTTAAAAATCCCAGAGTCACAAACGTTGTAGTCAAAATTTGGCAACCAAATAACCTATATACAAGTTGTATGTGTCTGGTCTTCGGCAATTAAATTGTTTCCCCCACCCTTCTTGGCAGATGGCATATTGCTAAAACATACTCCCCCATGCCAACTTAAATACTTCATGATACAGCATATATACACAGAGGCTTTTGATAGAACATTGTTTATTTAACAAAGGAAAAAAGCCATATGGGACAAAGTGCATCAGCAATTATATTTAATTGCAAAAAGTAAAAATTGACCTCTACTTTCAACATATAAATCTGATTTATGTACACTCTTTACAACCATTTCCCAATATTTACAAGAAGTTGCAATATATTACTTTATAATTGTTCATAAAACTCTGCATGTATTGCATATTTACATTCATTTATATGAAAAGTTCCATAATTTGGACTACATGGGTATTCAATAAGCACACACAAATGGGTATTCAATAAGCACACACAAATAACTACTTCCCAGGCAACCCTTCGCCTTTATAATATACTGTATATGGTAGCAATGAGACCCATTATCACTATGCTGTGCATGGACAAATAATATTAAAACACATTTTAAAACAAGAACTTGAGAATTTCCCTTAGTCAGTAAAAAGCAGATAATTTTGTTTCTTTAAAAAGTTATCCCTTCCAGGCTTTGTTAAGCTGTACATTTCCCAAATAAATGAAACAAACAAACAAACAAAATAAACCGGAAATATTCTGAGATATAAATGCCTTCCATTCAAAGGTAGCTGAATTTTTGGTGAAGATTTGTCTTTGTAGGCAAACAGTGGCTCCAGGGAGGCCTAACTGTGCAGCCCTAACTTATACCATAGGCTCTGCCAAAGTTATAGATTTCAAAATTGCCATTATTTTCAAGTGCAAACGTCTCCTATAAATATGAATAATTTATAGGCAGTCCTCAGCTTAAGAGTATAATTAAGCCTGGAATTACGGATGTAAAGTCACTGAGGTCGCAAATCAAAACATCAACATGATGAAACCCAATTTTCTGACATTTTTCATAGCATTCGTTAAGCAAATGCAGCAGTCATTAAGTGAATCAATTTTCCCCAATGGGTGGCTTTTATCAGAAATTGGAAATAAAAGCCAGAAACCAGCAAAAAAAAACAAACCATAGCAAATTGTGGTCACATGACCTTGAGATGCTGCAAATGGCTGTAAAGGTGACCCCGGCTGCCAAGTGCTCAAGATGCAATCATGTGACCACAAAGTGTGTGTGCATGCAGCCATCGTAACTTCAAAAATGGGTACATACAGGCTTTTTTGGAGGGGGGGGGCGGTGTCTGTAAGTCAAGGACTATCTGTACCTGCAATTTCTACTGTGTGCAAAAGAAACCCCTGTATGATTTCCCTGAAATTGTTTACAAAATTTTATAAAGCTTGTTTGCCCTTGTTATATATACCTTGGTCCTGAGGTTTAAAAACTGAAATCTAGGAGGAAAACCATAGTGATCTGAACCCCCAAGTATCCATAGATGTGAATGGGCGGCTGGGTGAGCTTCAGTAAACGCTGCTCATTATATCACTTCAGTTCATCGATTCAACGCTGTTTGCCTAAGGACAAATATGTCATTCACTGCTATGCAGTTAAGCAAACCAAAATTTGCATCTTGGCCACTGAACCTAACCAAGAAACAAACTACCAATGCTAGTTTAGGACTTTACCTACAGGATGTAATGTGTAAGTTTTATAAGTGCTGCAGCACAACAGAGCAGTGAAGTTGTTTCTCCAAAAGAAGCAAAGAGCAGATTGACCAACATATACAGTGAATATCAGAGAGGAAATCTAAAGCATTTTCTGCCAATATATATATATATATCAATATCATGCAACAGAGTGGCAAAAGTGCTGAAAACATAGCAACAACAAATATGTATGTATTCATTCACTGCCAAAGGCTCTGTGAGAGTCTTTGCCTGCCTGATGCCTTCCAATAGTAGTATGTATTCCAAATGAAACAACTGAGAGCCTTATCTAAGTAAATGCTCTTAATCAGCTAAAAAGCAGAAACTTGGACTCGGATTCCTCTTGAGCAATTACTTCTGCTTTTAATTCCTTGCAGCTTGTAGAAAAGGAGGAGAAAATGTACTGGAAGTTTGAAAACAAATGATGTAAACTCCAGAGGGAATGAGACTTGGACATATGCACAGCACCTCCTAAACCCAGATCTGAAAGCCAACCCAAAGACAACAGTGCACGTGGAAAGCCAGAGTCCAAAAGTAGGATAGATACATTACCCTCTGTCCAATATGCTAACAATATCCTGGTTTGTATTTGAGAGAGAGAGAAAAACCCAAACCATTTTATGGAAATATTTGCCCTTTTAAAAAATTGTTATCTAGGGACCCTTAGACTGACATCAATTCCCTGCCTTCCAGCACATTATTAAACAGTGAGCCTCACTGACATAAATCTATTAAATATACATATTTCACTACCAAAGCAGAAACAACTTTCTTTAACTTGTAAAGTGGTCTTTGTCATCCAAAATGCTTTGGATTTTTTTTCTTTTAAATTATTTGCATAAAAATTAAAAATATGACCAACATGCGGTTCAAAGCGAGCAGTATTCTCTGGATAGATAGGTCTATATTTAACGTTGGTAAAAGAATGAATGAAAGAGAATTTAGAAACCTTCTAGCTTTTTCATTTAAAAAAAGCCCACCCAAAGTATAGAAATATCAAGTAAGAAATTCCACTTAGAATATTTATATACAATGAGATTTTTCATCCGTTACCTATACATGCCTTCTGAGAAGCAAGTGCCATTAAACTTAATTGAGCTTATTCTCATATAAAATGATATAGAAAATATTAATGAAAAAACCAAACAATACATTTGCCACTTCTATAGCTATTATCTCACACATGCACACACGCGCGCACACACGCACACCTTTAGCAAAATACTTAGCCCAAATTACAAAGGTTTCTTTTTTTCCATACAAATCTAAAGTGACATTATAATGTGTGAAATTTGTTTTAAAAAAGATAAAAACACTTAGCATGCAGCGAAACATCAGTGATGAAGATTAAGTTCCCACCTTCTAAAAGTTTAAGTTTCATAGTCCTATCATTTATTTATTCCCAAATCCTTTAACCATCCAAAAGACTAATTTCATTGTCATAATTTAGTCCTTCAATACCCCAATTAGTCATGCGTTTGCAGTCAGAAACAGAAGGAAATAAACAAAATACATCTATTTGCACTATGCCACAAAAATGGCATCATGATGACAGGTGTTACTATGTTACTCTGCTGAGAGATTAATAATTAATCCACAGATTCTAAAAACAAAGAAATTATTCTAGTCCACTGTCTAAAGCTGTTTTCTTCACAAATTAATACAATTCTGCTTCTCATTTTATTACATTTTGATAAAAGAATCCCCCAAAGCATATAAACTTGTACAAATATGCACACTAGCCTCACTGCTGGCCCGACTTCAGCCTGACACATCTGCAAATTATCTTAGCACAACAGGAACCTAAAGATTCACTCAAGGGAGACACCTCTACAATTTCAGCCCTGGAAAATAATCCCCTCTAAAGATGTTAGATAGATGAGTTCACAAGAACCATCAGGAAAGGCAAAAACCTGGAAAGGCAATCAAGAATCAAACATTGACAATGCTAATGAAAGAGAAAATGCAATTAATGCTCGTAGAGAATGGCAAACACATTCATGGGACACATTAAACATTCCACACTGCAACTCTGCCCACTATCCACCTTGGTTTTAAAAAGATCTGGAGACATTCAAACCAAAATTTTAGAAAATGCTTTCAAGAAATACTTTTCCAAGCTCAATTCAACCATGATAACAAATTAAAATGGTAACTAATTTGTAATGTCCAACTCAGGCCCTCTTCAAAGCCTTAATTTTCAGAAGAGGATGCTCACCAAGTCATTGCTCTAACAAATTTGGCTCTTATTATTCATTTCGGGGAAAACTGGATTTGGCATTCCACTGACTTAGTCCAGGGAAAAGTATCAAGAATACATATTTCAGCATTCGTGAAAAGAGATGGAAAAATGTATTTGTGGGATGCCTTTCTCTGTCAAGCATATAAACCCCACCTCAGCCACACAAGTTTGGTGATGACTACATTAAAGTCATGCTGTGTTCTTAGGTAGAAAGACATTATTTTTTTTTTCACTGAAAAGAATATTCTGAAGATGTGTCATCACAATACAGTGAAAGAAAGAAAAATGCAGCTGTCGGTCAAATTCCTGCATTCAAACTGTAACATAGGGTAAGAATCTGAGCAAATGCTTTTCTCAAGAGGCATTTTTAATTTCTCAGCCTATCCGATATTTTAGTAGTTTTCTCTTTTAAAGCAATGATCCAGAGACTGATTCATCAGCAGCTCGGATGTTACCTCTTCCAGGATGTCTGGAAAGAAATATTTTGAGACAACTCCTTCTGCAGTGTCAAAAGAACTTCACAGAACTTCCCCCCCGCCCCCCAAAAATCCAGCAATCAGTTTTCAAGAATTACTCTACAAAAAGCTAGGAGAAAGAGATCTCCCAGTTTCTACCAAAACACCTGAAAAGGTAAGCCAGTGGCCTTGAGTAAAATGTTCTTTTAAAAGTGCACGGTTTTCTTCGTTGCAGATCAGAAGGCAAAACTTATCACTGGGAACCGTAGTGGTATCATCCCCATATCTTTTGTGATATTGAGGTCTTGCGCATTTGAGTTTTCAGCCGGCAGATCCATCACAAACGACAACAGGTTCAGATCCTCTGGAGTTAAAACTTGTTGCCCAATAATCTACATTAGTAAAACCTTTGGGAAAAAAAACAATAACATCAGATTATGATGGTTTATTATTACACGCTATTGCAGGTGATGATGTCCCGAAACATCCCTTCCTTCTATTTCCAGGGTATGCAAGTACTTCAACAAGCTTCCTTGCCAGTATCCAGAATGGGACAATTCATCATGGCCAATTCAACATGGGACAACTAACTCAGTGAGGGCAGCTGAAGGGAGAGCAGGGCAGGAGAACAAGCGACTAAGCAGAGTAGAGACTGACTGCAGCAGCTGGAAATTTCCCACCAGAGAGCGAGCCAGGCAGATAGCATGTGAGCAGATGGGCAGAGCACAGAGTGGTGATGGCTGGGGCTACCTATTTTCACGCACACACACACTTTGCTGCTGCCACACCAAGATCCAGGCCATTCAGAGTTTGGGGTGTGATGCAGCAGCAGTGGTGTTCAGGCTGTTCAGGTGGGGCAGCCAGGTGGTGGCAGAGGCCAAGTACACCCCATATTTACACACTCCACCACCGCAGGCGGTTCGCCAGCAGTAGCGGCAAATGTGAAAATGGGACATTACCCGACTTCCAACACCGCTCGACCACTTACCCTTACCATTGCCATTGAATGGTCTGAACACCGCTGCCGCTGTCAATCACCCAAACTCTGAAAGGCCCAGAGATTATCACAGTGGCAGCGGCAGGGAGTGTGAAAATGGGAAGCCTCCAGCCAGTGTCACTGCTATTCTGCAGTCTGCCTGCCTGCTCACTTACCCACTCGGCTCTCTCCCTCTGGCGGGAAGCCCCCAGCTGCTGCTGCTCTGATCTCTGCCCACCTGTTCAGCTCTACCTTTGGCTGCCTGCCAGGAGTTGTTCCCATGGCGAACTAGCCAGGTTGAGTTGTCCTGCAATGAGTTGGCAGAGGCAACTTGGTGATGATGAGCTGGCCATGCTGAGCTGGGTGTGTGGAGTTGTCCTAGACCAGGGGTGGGCAAACTATGGCCCGCGGGCCACATCCGGCCCATTGGTCTTTTTAATCCGGCCCACCGAAGATTGGTACAAAATTAAGGTTTGATGTGAATGATTGAATGATTGCATTCATTTGATTTTGACTTGTAATGACAGGCATTTCGACACCAGGTGGCTCATTAGGTGCAGTGACTTGAGTTTGTGGAGATTTTGCAGTTTTTTATATGTATCGTATCTTGTGCTGACCCGGCCCGTTTGTCAAATTTTAAAAGTCAATGAGGCCCCCGAGCCAAAAAGTTTGCCCACCCCTGTCCTAGACCCACCAGTATCTTACACAAAGTAAATTATGTATGTATGTATGTGTGTGTGTGTGTGTGTATGTTCTGGTCTTAACAATAGGATATAGCTTAGAGAAAATCAATTTGTTAAGACTGAAGCAAGATTTCTTTGGAAGTATAAAAAAAATTACTTCAGCATATGTCTTCCTAGGAACAATTTCATTAAGTGGCTTCAGTAAAATAGACCTAATAATCTCAAGAGTCCACTTCAAAACTCTACAAACACCAGTACATTCATGACACTCTTCTAGAGAGCATGAGTTTACCCCAACTCAGCCCAAAATGGCCCAAAACCTGTGAGACCCCAACATTTTTTTATGAGATTTTGAGGATAAAAGTTCATCTAATTTAAAAAAAAAAAAGAATGGAAAGTCATTGCCTGAAAAGGTCGCCCACCCTTTGCTTGCCCGACTTTTGCTATATTCCAGTATAATGTTTATACATAAGCAGTTCTACATTCTCTTCTTTGAACTGTGATGATCAATCAAGTTTGGTCTGCTCCAGCCCTGTACAACAATGAAGCAACATTATTTACTATAGTGTAGCCTTCCCATAAACAGCACTTTGACTTTTGGCCGCTGCAACAGACACAACACAGACTTCCTATAATGCCAGATGCAGTTTTCTAGGGTAGAAAGCCAGTTTAGAAGACCACATAGTGTATACAGAGTTCATGTTTTTTTCCCAATAGATATAGGGTGTGGAATATATTTTCTCTGTTACTGCGTTATAAAGCTTAAAGCATTTAGCAGGGCAAAATGTCAGGAGCTACAAGTCAGGTTTTGCTTTTTTTTTCCCCCAGCAGTAACAGTTAGTTGCGGCGGCATTTGCTGTTTTTAGGATAAGCTCCTTTTGTTGTATCAATTCTCACCAATATCTCCAGCTTCCAGCTCTACCATCAATGTTTTGCAGTGTTCTCTGCACAAGAGAGATGGAATAACATATAAGTTGAGCCGACCACTTCCTACCACAAAGGTGTTCTGCAGTCTGTATGTCTGAAAAATAAAAAAAGGAGTGTTCATTTTATTATCACCCAGAAACCTTTATAGTTTTACTATAAGAAACAAAACATACAATTGAATTCAGAGATTGGAAGGCAAAGATAACGGTTTCTTCTCTAGAGTTCCTCTTCAACATCAAACCAGAGCCAAAAAAGGAAGACCCCATAACCATCTCTCAAGGATCTTGTCAATCAAGCAGATCTAAAGCTTGATCTATCCAGTGACACTGGCAAAGCAAAATCTGCAAATGTCAGGTTCAATGTTGCAATCAGAGCACCATCCTTTTTCTATATGCATGTGGCAATACCCATCGAATTTGTCACCCCATTGCTTATCTGATAGGGTTGAACAAACACTCAGCAACATTACACCTGGCTTGAAGAACTGGCTATTTACTGGGTTTCAAGTATGATTGCTTGTTTTCAACCACTTGCCTTACAAGAAAAAAAGAGCAGCCCAGCCTTGGAATCTTCTTCTTCCTATTGCTATAACCAACTGGATTAAAGACCATTCCTTTCTCCTCACAGAAGACAGGATAAATACCAGTTCCGTGAGAAAGAAGAACACCAACTGTCCTCCCTGAAGAAGACAACATCTTCTGCCCTCTCTGGGCAGCCATTTCCTTCCCAATCAACCCTTTTAGAATAATGTTAGCACTAAGAACGTGTCTCCCTTTTCTCTCCGTATATTTTCACCTCACATCTTTTTTGATTCTTAATCTGAGAGTACGAGGCCCTCTAGTTTTTCTATTGCGTAAACCATCACCAGAGCCTTTTAAACATAAATACAGAATACAAATGCTTTTAGAAAAAGTCGTTCTTTTTCAGCCTAATGTTCCTGGTGTAAAACTAAATGTAAAAAGGAGTACAGAAATATTTTAATACTAAGCACACCAACCTTATCTTGAAGCCGTGGATGGTGGATGAGGAAACAGCTTTTTAGAGAAATGTCCTTTGGAAACAGCAACGAAGAGAAGATGGGAAAAATCTCTTGCAGAATCTGAGATTTATTCTGAGGGTTTTGCCTATGGGACATTTTAGAGAATAAGAAAGAAAGTAGGCACCTCACAATGGCATTACTACTGAGTTCTAAACCACTTCAAAACAGTCATCCTAAAGGGCTATCTATATCTGGCTTAAGTTAACATGTATGACATGAAAACACACGCACAGTCACACACAAATCAGATGTCAATGTGTGAATATGAGCATTTTGATTAGAAAGTGGACCTTCTTTAGCTAACTTTAGATATTCTCCAAGAAAATAATATAGGCAGGGAGTCAAGAGACTGGTATTATCTAAGATCGGATACAATCTTAAAGTTTCTGTGAAGCGCACGGGGGGGTCACTCTTATTAGCAAATTAAATTCTGAAGAAATAAAACAAAGAAAGGCGTCACCTAATCCAGCATTAACCAAAGCCACATGGGAAAGGCTTTGGGAATCCTAATTTACTCATCATTCTTGGAAAATGGAGGTCAGGGAAACATGAGAAATCCCAGTGTGGAGACTTGTCATGATTCATACTGAGATACTGTGCACTCCAAATGTCCATCATTAAAAAAAAACAAAACAGCATTGGATGATAGGGAGCACTGTATTTCACAAATAGGGAATGCCCAGATATGACTCAAAGCATCAACCATTACAGTCCTGCAATATTTATGCAAAACATCACGCTCTTCCAACCCATTGCCAGACAGCATGTCCACTGGAAGATTCAAAGACATGAAGGAAAAAACCTGGTGTACAAGGTAACAAAGAATTTAACCTTGAACTGAATTTTCAAAGAAGCACAGATTTGCAAAAGGCTTCTCAACTGTATTCAGTGGAACTTAGGATCCTGCAAAAATGTGATGGGATTCCAGGAGAAATTAAGGGGGAGAGAGAAATTGAATGCTGCCAATCTTTTATCAGTAGAGCTTTGCCTTTTGATTAGGGTTCTACAACTTAAAAATAAATAAATAAAGAGATTCCACAGCCAGGAAAAAAAAAAAAACTCCAGCTTTGGGTCAATAAACTATATAAAGGGACACTTCATAGAACAGAAACAATAAAATAAATTCACTCAAGGGCATTTTACCCATAGGGGGGAAATGGAAATTAAGAGAAGGAATATCCCTTTTCCTTTTTTGAGAACTTTTTGTTGTTTTCAGAAAAAATGGAGGTGAGGAGGAGGAAAGATTGGAATATGTCATTTGAAATTCTACATAACGTGATTATGTTAAGAATGATATTGGTCACTGATTGAAAACCATCATATGAAATCAAGAAACATACTAACTTGTGAAATATTATGTAAGCTTGTACCGCTAACACTTCAGTTTTCAAAAGCCCATCAAAAAAAAATTAAAATAATAATTTTTGAACCTGCTAATGCCAATAGGAATCCAATAATTAATAGCTCTTTGCACAATTTGCAAATAATTTGGAAAAAGTTCTTTAGTCTTATATGGGAACAAAGGGGGGGAATAAAAATATGACAGCCATACACAGTCACAGGTCACATCTTCACACACACACCACACACACACAAGCCCCTTCCATCAACTAAAGAAGCCATGTCCTTTTCCAAGATTGAAAGAAATATGCTCTTGAAATAACTGACTCAGTAAAGCAACTCTTAAAACAGTAACATCTTTTTGCAGGCTCCTGGACAGGTGCTGTTTGTAGATGTCCTGCACATTTTTCCGTATCATTTTTAAGAGTACACAACTCTACCAATTAAATAACATTTCTTCTGGCAAAATGCATATGCTGCATCTTGATTCCTTTCTCTTTTTTTTCCTCCACATGTTTTCTTTTTAATGGCACTTTCAGTATCTGACTAATGGTGTAGGAACTTCTCATCCATGTCCCATCTGGTTCTTAGCTGTCCTAATATTTTAACTCTGTTGTTTTAATCTTTTAATCTTTCAATTATTTTTACTTGTTTTATAACCTGCAAGCTACCCAGATTCACCTTATAAAGAAGATCGGCAACATAAAAATAAAAATAAATAAATACATAACCAACCAACCAACTCACAGGTTATCCAAAGAAGTATTTTCAAAATGACAACAATGATAGCAACTTTCCAGTTATTATAATTCAAAATTGTTTGAAAAGACAACATCTAGTCATAGCAGTTAAAGTACAGCAGAACACACAAAACACTTTTTATCTAGTAGTCACTTTATAGTTTCTGCTGGAATAAAACAACACCGTTCAGGATTCTGTACGGAAGAAGCATCCAAAATCTTGTGTATTTTGTCTATCCACAGATCATCCCAAACCAGGTGTTCCATGCACAGAACACTTTGTACAACCTCACTTCAGGGTTATTAACAGATATTAAGAATTAAGCACTGCATAAATTTTAATTTCTCCAAAAATTCCTTTTAAAAGTAAAGATTTTTTTTCAAAGTTTCTGGAATTTTTGCATTTCTTGGACGGACTTGAATCCTGAAATCATTTAAACAGTGCAGTAAACGTTTACTGGAATCTATTGATAAGGTAGCAGAGATCTATGTTGTAAACATGGGTCAAAAGTTTTGCACGGCCTTCAATCTACACAGACAGACGATCCATATTCCTCCATCGGTGGGCATGCTGCCATAGTGCAGTTTACAGGCTTCACAGTCTAATCCAAAACATCAAAAAGCAATTGATATATATTATATAGTACCCCATAGGCCTTAGGCCACATAGGCTTAGTCTAGCCTCTAAAGTATGAGATTTTTCCAGAATAAGAGGAAACCATCGCTCTGTTGAGTTTCATAGCCTACTACTAGTATGTGATTCAATTCCCTTTTTAAAAAAAATCAGCATATTGACAGGACCACTTCCCCATTTCAATCAAGAAAGATAATTCAAAGAATAAAAAAGAAAAGTATGGGGATAGCAACCATACCTCTTTTCTAGTGCTGCACCTCATCCCTACTCCTTGCTCTTCGGGGCTCCTGAAAGTTGCGTCACTGAATGTCAGCTGGGGCTACTGTTGAGCTAGTTCTAGAGAGGCAGAGAACCTCTAACAGCTCAAACTCACCAGAAAACAGGAAATGGAGGTTGGTGCTTGGGCGGGCTGCTCCATAACTCAGCTGCCTCCTCTTGTATCACAAAATTTGTCAATTCAGGGTAGAGGGACTGAAAATGTTTCATTTCAGCATAAGAACGATACTGTCCTGTCTGATGAGAAAAGGATGGCATTGCTTTTATTAAAAGTCTTTTCGTGTGTCCACGTGGTTGGACCCCATCTGCCAGATCCCCCCATACTATTAAGTTACCTTGATCAAGAGAGGCTGCCCTTGCAGGTTTTTTCCTGATAACTGCCTGATATCAACTGGAGCAACAAGAGTTTTCATGGAGCAGCAGCAAGAACACTTGGCAGGTAAAGACATATTCCGTCTACAGTCTAAGCTCCACCACTCTGGACATCCTTTGGGAAAGGAAGGAGAAAAGAACTGTATGGACTTCATTCAAAATTTCAATTTTAAGCAAATAGCAACCAATTCCAATCATTAGCAGTTCATTTCTAAACCTGCTGCGGAATATCAAGTGATTACTGAAACCATCCAAAGCTAATTCATGAAGGGAAAAAACTTTTAAACTCAATATGGGCCACATCAGAAATAGCCCAAGTGTCATATCTCATAATCTACTTTACAGAAACTCTTGGAACTTGGTAACATCTGATAATGTTGGATCCATGATTAAGACAGACAAATACTTGCTATTTGATAATCAAGTGTAAAACTGAAAAGTGTAGTTTACATGCCAAATACATTTAGGCATTACGGTGATTCCTTATCAATTTAATTAGAACAATAATCATTACACTAGTACAATGAAATTACCACACGCAACAATTCTTTTGGGAAATCCTTTCATTTGACTAAAGCAGCTGAGCTCAAGTGGCCTTGTTGTGATACTGCACAACCACCAGAGATAAATAAGGTTTTATCTTTTAATGGTCCAGTGTTTTGTTAATAACAGAGTACCTAAGTAACTCATTCAGCATAGACCTCTTTGCATATTAGGAAAATTATTTCCTATTCAAATCTATTATCCTTTTGCAAGATGATACTGTTAATATCCAGAATTATATTTAAGAAGAGAGAGGAAAGAAGACTACTATTCTTTGGGGAAAGATTTCTTCTCTCACATCATAACTAATTCTTTCCCATTAGTTAATCTGAATTATTGATGTTATATATGCTAAAACAATCATAATATGATTTGTTTGGAAAAGATGCATTAAAACTATTTCAAAAGGATAGCTGATCATAACCTTGCATTTCTCTGAAAGATGATATTTTTCAAAAGAGTTTCATTAAGCCTTTCTGAAAAAGACGTATCTTTCCTATTCATCATACATAGCTTTAATAAAAAAAGAGACTAGGAAAACTATTTAGCAAGGCTATGGATAGCAAGTGTGAAGACTTATCTTCTATGACAAATTTCAGTCTCTGTTGCAATTTCTATTGCAGTCTTAAGTGCATGCTAGGACCAAACAGTGAAAATCCATGATAAAAGAGACCACTACATTGTTTCTGAACTGTTAAACTCTGAAAAGTGTTTCAACATTTTTATTCAGTTTGTTTGGCTATAATTTAAACTACGTATTTCAGTTGGATAATTCAGAGTTATTGTTATTGGGATAATAGCCAAGTAGAATTGAAAACAGGCATTTATTTATTTTTTAAAATAGTCTGAATTTTATTGTTGAGAGGCGGCAAACTTCCCCCAAAGTGTAGTTGAAATGGAAGGCCTTGTTAGAATTTGGGCAGATGGGGAAGAAAAATAATGGTCTGGGCAAAGAAAATGTAATTACAGAAATACACAAGGGAAATGAATTAGACCTTTATAAAACTATTCTTCTATTTTTCCAAATACACTCCTGCATTCCTTTCAGATTATCACTTTGCCCAGGGACACTCGAAAGTGATTTCAGTTTTCAGTGTAGCATGGTTTGTATATGAACAGCTTGCAGATATCTAAAAAACTATCAATATTGCTTCATGCTATGATTAAAATATAGCATTAAAATGTACAATTGGAAAAGTAATTATTCTTGGCTGAAGTCATGGGATGATAAAGGACCACCAACAAAGAGTGATTTTTCCCCTCATTCTATTAATTACAGCTTTGTGTAAAGTTCAATCATTCTCAACTGTTGAACCGCTACAGATTTTTATTCTTCTTCTTATTGGTTGTATAACATACATCTGCAAAAATATCAGCACATTCATATATATACTTTCTATCCAACAATTGGAGTTGAAGATCATGGCAGGGTTTTTAAAACTGTGGCTTTTCTCTCCATCATTCTAGATTAAGCGTATGAGTTTCAAACTTTGCCTGGGTGGGGTATCTTTAGCCTCCAGATGTCTAATTTCCAATAGACTCAATCAACTTGGCCAACAGGAGGAAAGCTAAAAGTTGCAGCTCGGCAACATCTGGAGGGTCACAGGTTCCCACCCTTGTCTAGACTTTGAAGGACAAAAAGTGAGAGAAGCACATTCTCCATGGATAAAGACAGCTTCTCCCCCCCTGCCCCCCCAGTCTAGACATTACTGACTTTAACATCACTCTATGTTTTGAGTATTTAGCATCCCTCATTGGGATTAGGGTACAATTTTGATTTGTCATCACAGCATTTTTCATTCTGTACAACATCTGTAGCTACCAAAGCAACTTCCTTCCTTATCCTCTCTCTTGTAGCCAATCTTGTTTACGTACCCTACAAAGGATGAATAATAAACCTGCTTGATCCTTCAGAGAACCACCTAGCTTTACCTGATAAATAAAATAGCAAAAGCAAAAGCACTTATATACTGCTTCATAATGTTTTACAGCCCTCTCTAAGAGGTTTACAGAGTCAGGCATATTGCCTTCCAAAGTCTTGGTCCTCATTTTACGAACCTTGGAAGGACTGAAGTGAGTCAATCTTCACTTGTCAGAATTAAACTCCTAGCATCAGCAAAATTAGCCTGCAATATTGCATTCTAATCACGGCTCCACCACAGCTCTACTCTGTAGAGTAGAATTCTCCAATCTTTCCAGCTTTGCGAACTGGAGAGGTAGGAGAGGGGTTGGTTCCAAACAAGCATGCGCCCACCACCACTTCCGTGGCCCAGTTCCAAACAGCTCAAGGCCTGGGGTTGGGGAGCCCCTGTTCTAGAGTATTTAAATATTAAATACTCTTATTAATCCTCTAATTAAATACTCCATTCTATATTACCTGGACTGTGTTTCTACAAAGCACACCTTTCATTTTTATATACTCCTGAGGTTTAGCAAAGTAAAATTTATATCTACCTCCCTCCATACCTGAATTTCCAGAACATTATTGGTTTTCTCCATGACATTTCAATGCTAGCAAATGTTTTGTTTCAATTGTCCACTTGAGACAAATTTCCACTCCCCTCTATTACTTTCTAGCTAGTTCTGTTCATTGGAGATTGGACTATGTCAATGGAGATTTAAGTTTTGTTGATATTTGTTTTTTTAATTAATTTTGCTTGTAACGTCTTGTATGTGCGACTTCAGGACTCCCAATAAACAATGTAGAAAAGTACGATATACATATTTTGATTATTTAAATAAAATTTCATATAATTATATCCTACTAAGCAAGAAAATGTGAAAAATAAAAAGGTTGTGAGAGCAGTTCACTAAGGATAAAAGAGAAGAATGTGTTCCAAGAGACCTTTTGCTGTATTGTGAAGTGTAAAAAGCTCATTTCCTGAAAAGATGCCTATGGCTGATTAGGTGACAGCTTCCTGCTGAAGAATCTGAGAGTGTAAGAGGAATGTGAGGCACTTACGGTAGATTCCAGGATGCAAAAGAACAGGGAGAGTTAATAGGAATCTAAGAATACATATGAATCTTTGAGTAGATTTTTTAAATAACAGCTGAATGGCAAAATATTTCAAATTTAATTTTTTTCAAGCTTCCAGTGTCAGACTGGTACATTAACAACATGCAAATGTTCTAAATTCTTAACATGAAATTAACAATATAACTGGAAAAGATCCGAGGTTTTCCAAAGTCACAATTAATTTTTATGACAATTCAAATGTCTGAACAAGATAGAAATAGAAAACTGAAAACTTGCAAGAAACCTTAAACAATGAACTGGAATACCTCATTTTAAAAAAATTGGATAATTAACTTTAAATAATATTACATTTGTATCCTGTCATCTTAAGGTGCAATTACTTAAACATGTTTAACAAATATTGGCTTTCAGTTCAGTATCCTCAAAGAATATTATGAAGGACACAGTGACTCCTATCCTGGGACCTTGATTTACCATCCATAAAGTTATCAACGTGGTGCCACGATAATTCAGAGGTAAAAATGTGAATACATTGTTGAATTATATAAATGAAATATATTATGAAGAACTGGATTGTGTATGGTCTGGCATTAAAAAAATGAAGTTTTTTTCTGACCCTGCTATACTGGATTTGAATCCAGACTGAAGATATACGTTCATATGATTTTACGTGTTTCTATATATAAACTGGATTTTTTTAATCAACTGGGTTTTTATGCAAATTTTGATCAAAACTACTCCGCATGTTAAATGGTTTAATCTGCTGAACTGAACTTTTTGTTTCATATTCATCAATTTCATTTTTTACTTCTTTGTTTTATCATTTTCTTTTTCTCTTCTACCCTTTTTAATTTCTATTTTGTTTTATTTTATATATGTAACTTTTTGTTCACAAATTTAAAATATCCAATGTGCCAGACAGGAAAGAATGGATTTAAACTACAGGATGCAATTTTCAAGTGAATAGTAAAATTTCTGAATATTAACAACTTAACAATGGAACTAATTATTGTATTCAAAGATATGTTCAGTTGGGTAGTAACCAGCCATTTGTTAGGGATATTTTAATTTGGATTCCTGGAAAAAGCAGGAAGTTGGGACGTTGTTTTAAATAGCCCTGTCCTGTACAATGTTATGATTTTATTATATATTAAACATATTTTCAGTGGATTTTGTTCTAACATTTCTCACACTGTATTACAATAAAAAATTATTTCAAAAATTGAATGAAATTCAAATATGTGAGAAACGCTTATACTTTAACAGGAACCACTGAAACATCCACCTACTCAAGGTCTCTGATTGAGGTAGGTCTAAATGTGGTGGGTTTTGCCCCTAGGCCAGGAGTCTCCAAACTTGGCAACTTCCAAGACTTGTGGATGTCAATGCCCAGAATTTTCCACCCAGCATGTCTAGAAATCTACAAATCTACAACTCTTAAAGTTGCCAAGTTTAGAGACCCTTGCCCTGGACCAGATAAAAATGTTACTAAACAAGGCGTAACTGGTAATTCTGTACAATTCCTAGACAAATGCTCTTATGACAGCAATAAAATTCATTCTAAACCAATGTAATTCCACATGGCTTACATCTTGCTACACATTTGCTCAAGTATAGTCAACTTTAGAATTTTTCTGTACATTAGGAACTGAGTAAGCCCAATAATTCCATGATTACACCACATATTTTTCAAAGATTGGCTCACAGTTCAATCACCCAAGCAGCAGGAACTGTAATATGTATCCCACCCAGCACAGCTTCAGTAATAGTCCACACTTTTTCTTGGCATGACTAGGTGCAAATGTTATGCTGCAGAGGGTCTTTCCATGCCAAATTGTTTTCTTACTTCCAGAGAAGAAACATTTGCTGCTAGAAAAGAGAACCAATATTCCCCATGTATGTTGTTGAACAAATGCAGCACAGGGATACACTAAGACAGTATAAACAGGAGAGACTCTCTCTAGGTCAACTCAGCTCCTGGGCAGGGAGGTCCTACTAAGCTTAGTTTTTTTAGAACAGCCAAGATCTGCTGAGTGCCATAAGGATACACAGAGCCTCCAGAACAGCTGTCCTACCCTACATAAGAGGTATTACAGACAAAATCAGTAAGATACTACACAGACATCACATCAAGACTGCCTTCAAAACAGACAGAAAAATAGCAGCCATCCTAAGAAACCCCAAAGATAAAATTGACCTGGAAAACCAAGGCATATATGAAGTCCCCTGCACATCATGCCCTGCCACATACATCGGACAGACTAATAGAAGAATAAGTACCCGCCTGGATGAACACAAAAATGCAGTAAAAAAGCTGGAACACACTTCCTCACTAGTCCAACACATGAAAGCCACAGGCCATAGCATCAACTTCAATGGCACCAAAACCCTCGCCACTATAGAAAACCCCAACTACAGAATTATCAGAGAATCCACAGAAAAAAGACCTGAAAGCATGAATAGAAGAGATGACTCTACCAGACTGTCAATTATCTGGAAGCCTGCACTCACAAACAAAAAAATCTCCACGCCACAATCCAAGCAAACACCTGGGCACAAACAGACTCCCCCACACACCTCCAGCTCATACCCACCCCAACCAGGTACCCAGATGAAACCTAGCTTCCTAATAAATGATAGCCATCCGTTTAGTTGAAGCCAAGCCGCACTAAAAGCCTCCAATATAGGAAACACAATGTTGCCAGCCAATCAAGACAAAAAAACGTTACAAAACAGACAGAAGATAAATCAAGCAGAACACAGCAAACTCCATGACCAATAAACACAGACCAAGACTCCCAACCAATCAGGATGAAGAAAAAAACATTCTAACAGTTGGCTAGCACCAAATTTAAAACAGAAACGGCTGTGAAAGTCTGACTCAAAGACGAACACTATACAGAAGCTTGATGATGGCAGATGAGATTCTGCCAAAACGTTGCTACAGCTTTAAAAGCACAACTATAATAACGTGGGAAAATACCCGAACAAAGCTGAATACCATACATACATACATACACACACACACACACACAAATAGATAAATACTTTGGTCATAAAATTTAAACCTTATTATTTAAACATATTCATTGCCACTGTTAAGGGCAGAATGTAAACAAAGACAGGAATCAACAGTTGAATTTGATGCTCCTGGGATTGCCATCTCTGATGAACAGGGTGTTGAAGTCATTTAGTAGCTATAGCAGAGACTAACTTTTATGTTATTTAGTAACACAATAAAAACACATTATAGGTTTAATAATTTCTACAAACTCTCTCAGGCTCCATTTTTGCTTTAAGCTCTTAAAATTTTAGACAAAGGCTAGAAATTCAATACATAAGGCCAGACATGAGGAGTTAATTAAAACCACAACATTCTTAAAACTCAGTTTCGAAAGTCATAAGGGTTTGGTGCTGTTAGCCTCAAATCACCTCAGCTGGTAAGAACAGCAGTCACAGCAGTTTGCAGTTGGTTCACTGCAAACTAGATGCAAAATGGCTTTTTTTTCCTTTTCTTTTTTGCCACACAGATGTCTTTTAGATACTATTTCTGAAGCAATGTATGAAGGAGAACTTCGTTCCTTAGACTGGCAAACCTACTCATTTCCATGCCAAAATCAGCAACAATACTTCATGAATTCATATCTAAAAAAACCTTCCTTTTATGGTCAGAATAGAGTTATTTTAACCCCTAAATTTGGAACAGGTACATCAGCAAAGGGCAACAAAAGAATACAGAAGGACTGTAATCACTTTAAAGAGAGTAGATTTGCCTTACTTTTCAGAAACCGTATCTTAAGCCAGGGGGAGTCAAAGTTGCGGCCCACAGGCCAGATGCATCACATAGACCACACCCATGCCCGGTTTAGCCAAGGGGGAAAAAGTCACAATAAGCCACATGACGACGCTGTGACCACGCGCACCCATGTCTTAAGCTATTTTTCATAGTGATCTAGAATGTTGCAAATCCTAACTACAAAAGGAAACTTGTGAAATGGTGAAGAACAGCTTAATAAACTATTACAGAATGTTCAAGTGGTGATTACAAAACTGCAAGAAATTTTAGAGTAAGTCTCATCTGAACTAAACACCACACAGCAATCCTTATTTTAGTATAAGCTGAACAGTGTTCCAAAGAATCACTCATGTAGAACCATCTATAAACCTGATAAAAAAAGTAAACGATCCTAAATGCAAAAAAGAAGAGCTTTCAGCTTTCCAGGTACCCACAATGTTTCTGCTGTCGGAAATTACAAGCAAACAATTCTCCTGCTGAACAACTGCCAAAGTATGTTAAAAAGAACTTGCACCGCCCATCTTTAAAAGGGCAGACTGTCCATGAAAAACTATCCCAACATATGTGTCTATTAGGTTCCAGATTATAATAATAAGGGCTGTTTACAATAAAAGTCAGCATGTTTGGCAGCATTTAAAACCCTGATGATAGCTCTGAGGCACTGGGCTACAGTTCACACCGGTGTGGTGGAAGGATGCTGCAGCTGGATTATGCAAGAGGACAATATCCCCTTGGGACAATATTATTTCCTGGTGGGTCTTTGAAAGAACGTATTCATTTGCAATGGGAATCTCTGTGCATGCTCTAGAGCAGCCCTAATTGAGATCATCCAAATGGATTAAATAGGAAAAGGCCCTGGAAACTGGCTGAAAGTCAAACACCTAAGGCTAAAGGCAGCTGCCAAAGAAAGAGATTATTGCTGCAAACTTTTCCAGGGATGGAATGGATACTGACTCCACCCTTGTTCATAAATTAGGGTCTGTAAGTATTGTTTAAAGGTTCTGAAATGCAAAACAAAAAAGCAAAAAAAGAGCAAAAACAAACAAAAACAAAAACCACTCTTAACTCCTCTCACACCACAATACTTCAGATTTCATTACAGCTCACTGCCCACAAGGAACTCTGCTTGTGAGCCAACCTAAATGCTTCATTGGCACTTTACCACATCCTTTAAAATCAGATGCCTCTAAAAATATCTGAACCTCTTTTGTTAGGAGCCAAAGTTATTTTTCACCTGACAATTCCTGTTCCACATTTTCCAAACAATTTCATTGAGGCAGGTGCATACCCGTCAAAATACATAATTAATTCTCAGTTGTATCAGAGCAATTCAAAGATATTGCTGGCATATGTTCTTAAGGGACATGTTCAAACTCCAGAGTCAGTCTTCATATTTTAAAGTTTAAATTAAGCCCTCAAACAAATCTCCTTCTCTTTAGGATTTATAAAATTAGCAATATACTGTATACATTACTTAAATATATCTGAAATATATTTAAATATGATGGAAGGATGGGCCTTTACCCCCAGAAACAAGAAAGAACTGAAGGACAAGTTGTAGTTCTGGTTCTGACACCTTGAATGAATTAGATCAACTATGCTTTTTATAAGCAGTTTTGGATGATGACACACATTTTTGATTGCAGACCACTGAGCTTTCAACACTTTTGATGGATTATTCAAAGACAATAAGAGTATAACAAATTAAAATTAGGGCTAAGGGAGCTCCCATTTCAGGCATTACACAATCTTGCCTTTTTTTCTAGCTTGATCACAACCCAAATATTAATGGCAAGAAAACAACAGCGTTTGTGGTAGGTGTAAAATGACTTCTCACATGCAGTTTCTTTCAAAGATGATTGCAATATCTCCACATAATGCTAATTTCTAAAGAAACTTCTGAGAAGCTCATGGTATGAAAACAGAAAACAATAATTTAATCTCCATTTCACAGAAACATGTAAAAGATCTAGTAATCTATCAAATCTGCCCTTTGAATATATTTTTTCTTTTATTAATTTATATATTTTAATTATTTTAATTTAATTATTATCTTTTTAATTTTTGTCAGATGATGGATATGTTTATCCCAAGCATGCTCAAACTCAGTTACAGACCCACTACCTCTGCTGGAAGTTGGTTCCAAGCTTCTACTATTCTTTCTGTGAAATAATGCTTTCTAACTTACTTTTGAATTTCTCTCCCGTCAGTTTGAGGTTATAACCCCATGTTCTTGATTTTTGCTTCGAACAGAGTTAAAACACTCTGGTCTTTGTGAAAGTATCTTGGTGATGGACAACAGGAAACTTTGACAGTGGGGGAACAGCACAATGGAGGTGGCTGATTGATCCCATCTTCCCTTAACCCCCCCACCCAATGTGTCTTTGGTTTTAATGTTTGATTTTAACTGTTTATGTTCTAACTTAAATGTAACTGTAAGCTTCCCAGAGTTACCTTAGGATAAGATAGGCAGCCAATAAATTTTATACATAAATGAAATGATTTGTGGCAGAGAACCAAAAAACATCTATGAAAAGCTGAGGCAGCAGATTTTTCTCTATTAACCTCTATTTATTTGTATCACTATGTATTCTATCACACTTTAGAAGGAAATTATTCAGATAACAAAGACAAAGAGCTGCATATGCCTATGGTAAGAATGCTGTTCAATATGGAGTGAGTTAACCCTTGAGACAACCTGAAAAATGTCCTTTAACTTACAGAATTATGCACCATCCCTGGTCTCACTTCTCACATAACAATATTTGGGGGTGGGGGCGGGGGGGTGGGGAGAAGAGAAATGATTTCTAATCAAAACACAAGTTATTTGAAAGAATAGTAAATTTGGGCTGCAATTCTTGACATGCTACTAACATTATGTCCCAATGAACAACAAAAAAAAGACTTCCTTCCAAGACATGGTAAAATAAAATTATATTTTAAATGGCATATATTTTTTAAAAAATTATATTTTAAATGGCATATACAGTAACATGGGTAACGGAACCTGAGTGTTATAAACTGCTTGAATGAAAAGTGATAGGCAGGTCCTGTCCCTTCAAGCAGAAAAGTCTTACATTTTTTTCAAACTGTCCTTTCCCCCCCTCAAAATTGCTTTTTTACTTCAGTTCAATTCTTTATTATAATCACTGACCACAATACCACCAATCAACAGCAGACAAAACAGAATGAAACAATATAACATAGTTGCCCTTTTAACAGCTTCTTCTATGAAATTCCAGATACACCCTACCTTTCTAAGTAAACAGCTGGAACTGTGTAGTGTAAGTTCAATTTTTCTGTTTTCATGTACCAAATAATCTCCCCTTTAAAGACAGAGGTGATTTGGACTCATTCATGTTCGATACTTTTAGAGAGCTGCTCCAGAAATAGAAACTAGGCTATGTTTTCTAGAGCAAGCTCTTAGGCTATGTTTATTGGTCTTTATTTTTTTTATTGCTATGAACATCCAACAGTCCATAGAAATGACACTGTGATACATAGAACATAATCCTAATAAATGAATCACTAAGAGCAAGATACTTCTGTTTATCATTCATTTATCATTATTTAAATACCCAATATTCTAGAAATATTTTCCTAGGAATTTAATTCTATTAAATGAATCACTAAGAGCAAGAATCTTCTGTTTATTTTTATCATTAACTTATCATTATTTAAGTAGCCAATTCCTAGGAATATTTTTCCCTGATTATGTGTGAATGCAACATTCTAAAATGATGTTTCTATTTATCCTAATCGAGAAGGCATTTCAGTGGTAATGACTTCTCAAATGTTCAATTCAGACAGTTTTTTTACCCATGTTTGTCTTACACCTTAGTTGCTTATTGTATCAGTGTTATGACTTTCTAAGAAAGGAAAACTGTTGACTAATTTATTCCAAGTTTTTTTTAACAGTGCCTTCCTTGTATATTTCAATTAATGAAAGTAAATCACCCACTCCCCTGTGCAATTAATTGCTTCTTGGACAGATTCTCTTTCTGGATCCTTTGACTTAATTCTCACAGTCCAAGTGCAAACAAAATTTTGCCAAGTGGTAAATGTCACATCAGCTCTCCCAGATTAACCTTTTTATATGTCTTAGTAAACAGTAATACTATAAAGTTACAACAATGATCACATATTTCACCCATATGTATAAACAAAAATGGTGAAAAACCAAGTTTTCCTTGACTTGAAAGCATCATAAAATTGCTGGGAAAATCACTGTATTTTTCTTCTATTTGTTAAAGCTGTGAGCAGACGTGCCAAAGTAATTTTTTTAAGTGTAATGAGTAAAACATGTTGGGAAAAGCTGCTATTGCTAGTCTCTCATAGTGACACCCATCAAGAAAAAAAATAGGAATTGTGCTTTGAAGTAGGCTAGAGAGCAACAGATTACAGGAAAAGTGGGAAATAAAGTAACTACCAAATCAAGTCTTTCAAGACTTTGAATAAATAAAGGCTGAGTACAAAACATTAGAAATTTAACCTTTTAAAAATTAAAGATGTTCTAAAACATCTTGTATAAACTGTATCAGAAATGGCATAAGTATAATTCTGCATAGGTTTTAAGAGATACAAATTCATTATACAAGATTTCAGTGATAGCAGGTTAGGTTTCATTCTTCAAAAATGCAAAACTGAATTAATCTAGTTACTGATCAATGAGTCAAAGCACTTAAATGTATAAATCTTCAAAATGAGCCTTTTAAGATCAATAAGAAAATAGTTTTAGCATAAGGAAAAATACCTTAATAGATTGACATGCTATTTAGTGCACAAAGCATCAGAATATCATCACTAGAGCTAATTTCAGAGGTGATATTCAGCAGGTTCTGGCCAGTTCTAGAGAACCAGTAGCAGAAATTTTGAGTAGTTCAGAATACCACCCCTGACTGGCCCTGCCCCCACCTCTCCTCTGACTCCCGAGTCCCAGCTGATCGGCTGGGTCTTCTTTTGTTGCCCTGCACAGGAGAACAGGGCTGGAAAGTAGGTTTGTGGGCTGGAGAAAGAATGGGGATTTTACAGTATCCTTCCCCTGGAGTGGGATGGGAGTGAAGATTTTATAGTATCCTTCCCCTGCCACACCCACCAAGCCACACCCACAGAACCGGTAGTAAAAAAAAAATTGAATCCCACCACTGGCTAATTTGTTAAGTTTTGTTACAAAAATAAGAGTGGAACCAAGAAGTGTTTACTTCAAGAAGATTTGACTTTTCTTTTCACAAAAAGCAGAATGTATTGTTATTCTAAAAATAAAGAACTGAATAGCGATTTTTATGTCATCTGCATTTATCATACGTAAAGCACCCAGCTGTTTTAATTTAATGATGAAATAAATGCTTGGATAATTTCCTTACTCTCCAGCATGTATTTCTTGGTAATGGGTAATGGCAGCAACCGGATATGATAAAAGAGGGAACCCCACGGATGGGTTTTGGTGAGTGTGTTTTCAGATGGTGAAAGTGTATAAGGCTGGATCATGAAATATGCCGTTAGTAAAACTACTCCCAGAGTAACCAATCCCTGCAAGAGAAGAAAAGAATAAGATTATTAGTATTACTAATTCCATCTAACATTTCTCCCATACAATAAGCACGATAGCACAAATGACTGTTGATGTAAATTTTTATCTGAGAGATTCTCAAACTGTGGCTCAGGGGTCACATTATGGCATAAGTGTAATTTAGAGGAGGGTCATTTGGTCTGTTGCCTTGTTTATTTTCAAACCTGATCAGTAGGGTCAGCACTTTGGCTTACCACCCAGATTTCTCCTGGCAAGTTGACTGCAAGCTTCAATGGCAGGAGCACATTGTGTATCAAAAAAACAACTTTGCCTTTGCTACTCATTTTACCTGTGAAATCCACAACTTTTGAGATACTCTCTGATATTAACAAGTCACTAATAAATTAAACATTAAAATCTAAGAACCATGGATCTAATCAGATCTACAGACATTTCATTTCAAATTGCAGTACAAGTGGTCCTCAACTTACAACAGTTTGCTTAGTGACCAAAGTTACGTCACCAAAAAAGTGACTTATGACCCTTTTTCACACTTACGACTGTTGTAGCATATCCATAGTCATGTGGTTTACATTTGGATGCTTGGCAATTGTTTCATATATATGATGGTTGCGGGGTCATGTGATCGCGTTTTGTGACCTTCTGACAAGCAAAGTCAAGGGGGAAGCCAAATTCACTTAACAAAAGTGTTATTAACAACTGCAGTGATTCACTTAACAAATATGCCAAGAAAAGTCGTAAAATGGAAAAACTCCCTTAGCAAATTTCTCAATTAAAATCTGGGCTTAATTGTGGTCATAAGTCAAGGACTACTTGTACGCTTTCTTCAAAAACATGGAGAATCCAAAATTGTATTACCTTATAGAGAACCATTAATAGGGGAAAGCGTGGTGGTCCCCTTTGTGGTTCATTTTTTTCTAAGAGTTGTTTGATGAATTTCTCAATGGCCTTTTCGGACATACCACACTGGTAACCTGTCTGTCTCACCAAGTCAATAGTCTCTGAAAGTTTATCATAAATGCTGAGTTCACTAGTCGAAAGCTCCATGTCCTCTGATGAAAAATCCTATTAGGGAAAATTCAACACAATTAAAAAACTATTCCAGTGCCTCAAGGAAGGTGACAGAAGAAGACAGTAGGTTTTTTCTAGTATGCCTGTCAATCTGGCTGTGCGAGAGGCAAGTCTAGTTCATTCAAATATATAATTAATGGAATCAAGGCATCAGCATTTAGATTCTTGGAATAAAGTGATTTTATTCATCTCAGTCAACCACAAACAGATACCATCAAGCAACACTTGTGTGTTCCCTTTTGTTTATACCAAACAGAATTGGCAGATCAAGAATTACTGTAACTCTCTAAAGTTTCTGGAGAAGTACTGCAACTATTTCATGCCTATGAATAATAGTTGACAAAGAACATAAATTGGATGTTGTCCTACTTTATCAAACACAACAAAGAAATAATGAAATGTAGGAGTCAGAACTTCAGAATGCAAAGCAATTTCACTATTGCAAAAGCAATAGTTTATGTGCTTGTAACTTAACAGATACAGATATGATCTACACTATATTGAGTCAATGAATACTCAAACCATGAAAATGAAGAAAATTTCTTTATATTATACACAAAATGTTTCAAACGAAGTGCCATTTACTACAACACAGTCACTGTTTCTTTTACCATGAGATACTGCTCTATTTATGGTACAGTACTCAGCAATATAATACCAAGAGCAGCCCATACTTGCACAACAGAAAATCTGATAACATGTTTTCGGAGAAGAGCAAATATTTAGAACATTGAATCCTTCTTAAAGGACTCTTCAAGGTCCTGGTGTCTGATAACGCCATGCAATCATGCACTGGAGTAAAATAACACTATTTCTATGAAAGGGAAAAGACCAAAAGTGCCTTTTCATTAAGAGATAAACAGGAGGGAACACTATGCTAATATATGCAACATTATTATTTGAAAATAATGTTTTCATCATTGTTTTAATCTTCTAACCTTACCTTTATGAATGCTGAGTAGAGAAGAGGCAGACATCTACCCCAGTTGCACCAAGCATTTGTACAAATAATCAACACCAGCGTAATTCCCAATGAAAGGGAAATGCACAGAGGAGTAAAATTCCACATGCTTTTGCCAAGTTCTATTTACTTTTACAAAATGCATTAATACAATATTTTCTTCATTGTGCTATTTATGAGTATCAAATAACATAGGCATGACATATGACTTCTGCTAGTGTGATTGTTTTCTGAGGTAAAAACATTACAACAGGAGCAATGTTTTATGTGGATATATATTCAAGCATCACTTATAGTACAAATGTATTGAACTCTGAAAGGTGTTTCAGATATGGCAGGGGAGTAAAAAATAAGTACGTATACACCACTTGGCTTGAGGTTGGTCCACAAGACTATATATTTCCTCTAACCTTTCCTATGCAAATGTCTAATGAAACAAAATTGTTTTCTAAATAGTTAATAGCAATCATTTCTGCAAAATGCACAATGAGTGGTTGTTGTGGGGGAAATAGGAGAGAATATTATATATATCTTAAGGTCTTGAATGAAAGATGGGAGATAAATTTAATAAAATGATAGACTTTTGTTGCAACCATGTTGCTTACTTAAAACACTGAAAAATAATAAAAGAAAAAAAATGAGCTTCACTTTATTCAGCTTCTGTAACAGGCTCTGAGCACCACAGCAAATGCTGGAATAGAAAAATGAAGACTATGAGACAGGAGGGGACAATTTTTTTTGGACTGGAGATACAACTCGGCCTCCTGAGCTATCATCAGGTCCCACAGAGGCTTTGCCTCACTGAGGATTATGCTCCTATTCCCACACGTAAAACCCACAGATGAATGAAAACTATATGGCTGGATTTCAGTGTCATGATAGTCAGGTGTTCTAGGGTTGCAAACAGAGTGCTGGGGATGGCAAGCAGCTCTCAGGTTGTTTGTGGGTTATTCAGCCCTGTTATATATGCATGCAGTTTTAGACTCTATCCACTATTGTTGAATTGCTATCTTGTACCACTCACATGTGTCCTAAAACCAGCCAAAATCACTCACATACATGTCTACTGTTCCTGCAATTCAGCAGTGAGAACTGAAATGCTTTAGATGCCAACTCCCTCTGACAGATATAGATCTTAGAAGACATACTTAGAGCATTTAATATTACATCGCTTTCTTATTTCACAATAAAACTCAGGCACTTAACTTCTCCTTGTGGTAAATAGTACACAATAGGTATATACACAGACACACAGACACACTGTTGACTATACTGACCCCTTGCCAAAATTAGGCAAAAGGGTTCTTACTGACATATTTTTTTTAATGTCAGCTGCTATTGATGCTCATAAGAATTTTTGATTATGTTAAATATATTCAAAATGTCAACAAGCTATTTGGTGCTATTTCATATATTACAAGACACTGTCAAAAGGACTAACTGGAATGCAAAACTTTATAATCCATAGGTTACAATAATTCCATATTATCATAATGTTCTTTGCTGGAGTCCTAGAATGTACTGTCATACTAAACTATCTGAATGCACTAACTTAAATAAGTTAACATCAGGATCAAAAATTTAATAATAGTAGATATTCAAGATAGTATTTTATTTTAAAAAAATCTATACACCTGTCTGTCCATCCATCCATCCTAGTGCTAAGTAACATCACATAAGGGGAAAGATTTGTAAAATTAAACTGCATGATTTCCACTAGTTACCTATTGATTTAGAACTTTCCTCAAGTACATGAAGCTGTTTAAAAACAAAAAAACCATCCTCATCCCCTCAAAGCACGTTTCAGGTTTCTAGCACGGAATACACCATGTCAGAAGCCTCTGACATGAATTTCTGTGATTATTTTTTTTTACAATCACCCTACCGGCAGTAAAAGGGCTTGAGTTTCTCCATCCCACCTGGTTCCCTTTTGCTTTTTAATCGAGTAAACCTGATAGAGATTATCTCCTGGGAAGTCAACCCTATAACCTCAAACGGGGCTCACTCCCAGGAAGCGCGTATATGGGCTGGCAGGCTGCCCTATAATTCATTTGGCCACAAGGCAAGCAGCCATTCGAGTTGCCCTTTCCAACACGCCCACGACCTGGCGGTCCGGGGACTTGATTCTCGCCCCACTCCCCTTGGCGCGGATCCCCCACCCTTCCCCTCTCTGGTCCCCCCCCCCCAAGAAATACGACCTGCAAGTATCATTCCCCACCCTAGCGACAGCCTCAGTCCAAGCTTGGCGGTGACTCTCTCGACAGCGCGAACGCCTTCTCACCCCATGAACCGCCTGGGCGGGTCTGGTCGCCTGGATCCAACATGGACCCGAGAGGCCCCTCCGAGCGAGTCCAGCCGCTGCACTCTGGCCTTCCTGCTTCCGGAGTCGGGAAGAGCGTTAAGCTTCAAATTCGCGGCGGCACATTCGCCGCAGTGGCCCCGCTTCGGCATGAAGAATCTGCTTGTTCAGTCGTGTCCTCAAAGCGCGACTGATTTAAAAAGTAAAGATTTTTTTTTCCTTTCCTAACTGGCAAAGGAAAAGTCTTTTTACTTTTTAATCAGTCGCGCATACGGCACTCTGGAGATACCCATCCTTGCAACAATGAGCCCTTAAGCTGGCAGCTTTTCTCTGCCCATCACGCACTAAACCACAAACGACATTGTGGCTTCCCGTCTCCAGAAAACGGGGTTTAGGTAAACAATAGTCGGTGCGTCTCGTTCACACAAGTTGTATCGGTGTCCACTTGTTTAACTGAGCATAAGTTGTTAGTACTCAGCGAGGCTGATAGGATGGAAGGCAAGTGTAAGTAACAAAGGCAAAGTAACTTCAAGAGGTAAATGCTTTTTCAGATGAGTGAGCAAAACTCAAAATATCCATAACTCCAGAATTTCACTGCAACCCAGTGCACAGAGAAAAGCTAAAAGTCGTGGTCATTCAAGTTCATGAATGCAAACACCTATGAAAAAAAAAGAAAAATAACGTGTAGAGTTGTAATTGCAGGAATGTTCCAATGTCGTATGGCAAACCTCAGATAAAGAATGTTTCCAAGCAAATACAACTCAGGCAAACAAAGTCACTAATCTAAAGGAGGATTAGAGAGAGGAAGTAAACATATGTTAGACTTAAACTAGAGATAATTAATTGTATTAATTACTGTGCTAAACAGTAATGAAAGTAAGCAGTAACCAAAGTTAACCAATGATGGAGGATAACTAAAAATGTGTATAAATGCAAGAGTAGACTCCAATAAAGTTCACTGTGATTCAGGTGTTCATGATCAAACAACTCGACTGCCTCATTACAACAAGTGGTGCATGAACAGGGACCCTCTTACTTCGTCCAGCAAGGATTTGATGCACCTTCAACCCTTTGTGGTTTCTTCAACCTTTTGGTTTCTGTAAGTATGGGGTCTTTCTGAGGAACAAAGGAAGCATGTAGATGAATTAGGCTATTTGTTGAAGAAAAATAATACTGAGGTACCACAGAGAAATCTCTTAAGGCTGGTCCAGAAGATTGCAGCTCAGTGCCTATGGTACCCAGAAAAGGGGTCTTTAAAATTAACTGATTGGGAACATATAGGGAAAACATTGTATACTGAACCTCGAGCAAAAATAGAAGTTTTGCATGTGTGGCATTTATGTAGGCATACAATTGAAAAATTTGGTCACAATGAACTTTCTCTTTTAACCCTTCCACCTTCATGTTATACTAATGCTGTCATTTGTCCCCCTTCTTCACCTGAGTATATGTCTTCAATTCCCTCAGCTCCTGCAGATACAGGGCAAAAGCCTCCTGACTCTATTGTTCAGTCTTCTTTTCAGAAAATGGTTGAGAACTGTAAAAAAGATGCCTCTGTCTCAGGAACAGAATTTGCAGAATTAGTGTCTGTTTGTCCTGTTTGTTGGACTGCAAGCAGCAGAATGGGAGGGTCTGCCTTATCAGATCTTAGGAGAGTTAAAAAAAGAAGTTACAGACTATGGGATTAGTGGAAATTTTACAAGAGGACTTGTAGAAGGAATAAAAAATGGTTATACAATGATTCCTGATGATTGGAAGCAAATATTACCTGACTCCTCCAACAGTCTCTCTCACTCCTCCCCAGCCACAGCCGGTAGCACTGGGATCGATTTAATCACTCAAGAGGAAATTGAGTTTAAATTTCCCATGGAACTTAAAATAGTTCCATCTCAATTTAAAGGTCCTTTTCCTTTTGGGATTAGTTGGCTTAATTTTGCCTCATTCTTCTGCACACAAAAAGGGCTGTTTTGTTGTGCCTGGGGTAATAGATTCAGATTACACTGGTATCCTCATGATTCAGATTTGGGTGAATCTTCCTCAAGATCTTCCTTGTAATTCTTCTGTTGCTCAATTGCTGCTTCTTCCGTATGAAAATCCATCTCCTGGTATAGGTAATCATGGGGATGCAGGATTTGGATCAACTTCTTTATCTGTAGGCTTACTTCATCAGCTGAACTCCTCTCGTCCTTTGTTAATATTCTTCCTTAATAAACAACCATTTCAAGGGTTATTGGATACTGCAGCCGATGTTACTGTCATCTCCTCTTTACAGTGGCCAGTACAGTGGCCAAAAACGACAGTTTCTTCGTTGTGGGGAATAGTAGGTTCTACAGCTGCTTGGCAGAGTGTTCAAGAAATTAATGTTACAACATTTGCTGGTAAGTCCTTTTTCCTACAACCATACATTCTAGATATTCATACTAATGGGGGCCGTGATATCCTTTCTCTTCTTAATGCCCATTTGATTCTTGATGATGGCTCTTCCTCTTAAATGGCTCTGTTCTACGCCGGTTTGGGTGGAACAATGGCCATTATCAAGGCAAAAACTCGCTGCTTTACAACAATTGGTTCAAGAACAATTGGCTGCTAATCATATAGAACCTTCTACTAGTCCTTGGAATACTCCTGTTTTTGTTATATGATTTCAGAATCATATCAGATAGCCTTTTCTCAATTTGTGGGAAACTTCTTGTATTCTTTACCCAAGGATCCTAGAATAGTAGTTACTACTACTTTAAATCCAGCCTTTTCTTCCATTTTTGTGCGAAATCCTATTTCTAAAGCTCTTACAGTCTTTACTGATGGATCACCTACAAGGGGTGTAGTTGTCTGGCAGATTCAACAACAATGGTATTCTAAATTTACTGTCATGTAGACTTCAGCTCAATGTGCTGAGCTGGCTGCTGTGATTTTGGCTTTACAATTGTTCAATGACCAACCTATTAACTTGATCGTGGGTACTCAATATGTGTATTTAGCTATGCAATCTCTTCCCTTTTCTTATTGTGCTCTCTTTTTTGATAAGAATTTGTTATCCTGGTTTTTATCTTTAAAGAATAGTTTGGAAACTCGCTTGTATTCTTTGTATGTAGAACACATTCGAAGTCATACTCCCTTTACTAATGCCTTGACTGAAGGAAGTCGGAAGGCAGATGAATCCTTAAAGGATGTTGCGTCTTTGTTTGCTGATCCTGTTGCCAGTCATTCTTATTTTCATCAAAATGCCAAATCGCTTGCAAAGCAATTTAAAATTTCATTATCTCAAGCCCGGGATATTGTCCATGCTTGTCCAGCTTGTCAGCAACTGGCAGTTCCCTTTCCAGTAGGTGTCAACCCACGAGGAACCCAAACTAATCAAATTTGGCAAATGGATGTAACTCAATTTTCAACCTTTAAGCCATACTGTTATCTTCATACGTCTACTGACACTCATTCACACTTCCTTTGGGTTACTGCTTCAAAACATGAACATACTTCAGATGTTATTTCTCATTGCCTGTCCTCTTGCTGTAATGGGTCGGCCTTCTCAGTTGAAAACTGACAATGGCCCCACTTACATTAGTAAGGAATTTCAAACCTTTTGTCAGAAATGGAATATTACTTTAGTGCACGGAATTCCTTACAACTCTCAGGGTCAAGCTATAGTTGAGCGAGCTCATCGTACTTTTAAGGCATTGCTTCAGAAACAATTATAAACTGAGTCTGGCCCTTACCATCTGTGAAAGATTCAAAATCTCATTGCTGTAGCGTTATATACTTGGAATTATTTAACCTTTTTAGATTCTCTTGCAGACTCGCCTGTTAATTTGCATTTTCGAACTACTGAATCTTTAGCAAGGCCTTTGGTAAAGTATTGCCAAGCTCCAGATCCAACCTGGAAAGGCCCTACACCACTGATCACCCGGGGTCGCGGTTACGCTGCCGTGGAAGATTCTTCTACTGGACAAGCAGTGTGGGTTCCAGCGCATTGTGTTCGTCCATATCATGGCATGGCATCAGGGCCTTCACAACCCGATTCCGGATTTCAATCTTCATCTGAACACGGAAGTCCGTCTACCAAGGTCGACACGCCTGCAACCCATCACTTGGGGCCAGGTTAAATCTACTACATATCAAGCTCAACAACAACTGCAACAGGCCTCATTACCTCAGACTCCTGAAAATCTTGTTGCTGCTGTTTTTGCTATTACTGCTAACTATGTTACCATTTTACTTTGTATTTTCTTGTTTATGGTTAATGGTGTTTCTGCTCAAAATGACACTTTTGTGGTTTGTCTTAACCCTAATTTGTGGGTTTGTCATGCCCAATACATGTTTATGACCCATGGCACAAATATTACTTTATACTATGAGCCCCCAATGGCATTTGGTCAAATTTCTTTTACCCCTAACTTGATCATGTCTTCTACATTTATTGTCTCACAACTACAATCTATTTCACACTCCTGGCTATTTTCTACACCCACTATGCAATTGAATTCTGTCCGTTGGCGTTACTTGAAAGTTAGTCAATTTACAAGGGGTCTGTGTTTCTGTTGTCACGCTAAACACACTTGGCTTCATAATTGGTCTGATTATATATTTAAAAAGCTAGGGAATTATAGTTATTGTTCTGACTACTATTGGTTGTCAGGTACCTTTAATTCTTCTTTGCATGGAATTAATATAGCTCCTGATATGTATCCTGACAATTTTCCTATTTTTAATGCCTCTGATAAATCTAATACAGGATCGATATGCGCTGATTGGCAGCTTAAGGATCCTAATATGTGGTTCTTTTTTGATAAATATGCCACTAATGTTCATCCTCAGAATTATCAATGTGCAACTATAGGTTATTTTACTTTACCTGTTCAAATAGGTATGCTCCCATCAACTCGACAGCGGTGTTCCTCTCTGGGGCCTCCATGTAATGATGAAGTCATTATTGACACACAGTTGTCTTCTGGTTCTACATTTGGCCGTGCATTGGCAGGGGCCGTTACAGGAGTCCTTACTCTAGGCTCTTATCCTGGCATAATTGCTCAAGAAAACAGACAATCTATTCTTGGTCTCACCTGCTGACTTGAAAAATCCATCAATGCTACCGTTGCTATTATTCGTGATTTGCAGCATGAAATAGAAGACTTAAATCAAGATGTCTTACAGCAGTGTTTTGCCATAGACTATCCTTTAGCCCTTTCACCTTCCCTGGGCCACATTAGAAGATGAAAATTTGGTTTGAGCCACACATAAAATAACAGTAACAATACCTGATCATCCAAAAAAAACCATAGAAAACATAGTTAACATATTAAATTTATTTGGAAATGAAGTTAGTGAGATGTTTTTATTATTAATTATTTATTAAAAATTATTTATTTTTTATCACAGTTTTTTTATCACGGTTTTTTTATCATGGTTTATTTTCCGGCCAAATTTTGTGGGGGGGGGGGGGAGAGAAAGCTCGCCCGCCTCGCGCCTACCTCTCCTCCTGCAAATAGCCCAGCTGGATGAGGCAGGACTGGAAGGCAGAAGCAGCAGCAGCGGCGGGGGCAGAAGCAGCGGCGGGGTCAGTGGCGGCAGCGATGGCAGGGGCAGAGGTGGCAGCGGGGGCAGAAGCGGCAGGGGCAGAAGCGGCGGCGATGGCGGTGGTGGCAACAGCAGGAGGTGGCGCTCTGACGGCGCCTGCTTTTTCTGTTGCTGCTTGGCCTGGCGCTCGCCTCGCCCTGCCTCGCGCCTGCTTCTCCTCCTCCTCCTCGCTGGCTCTGGCACGAAGGTTGGGGTGGGCACTGGGCCGCATTACAAGGTGACCTGGGCTGCATGCGGCCCTTGGGCCGCAGGTTGGACAAGCCTGCTTTAGCCTGTCCGGTAGGGTTCTGTACGTTAGTTGGACACCGTGGATGTGCTGTGAATTTTCATTCTTTGAATAAAACTATTGAGGATGAGCTTGCCAATTTACAATCATACATTCAAAATAATATCCATGCTAATTACTCACCTTTTGAGTGGCTAACCAATTGACTCCCTGATTGGTCTTGGCTCAGACCGTTTTTCTTTTATGCTATAATTATTGTACTAATTGCAACCTGTTGTTTTATTCAATGTATTCCAAATTTATTTGCATTGTTTCGTCCTGCTTCCCCCTCTCTTAATCCTCTACAATTGCAATACATTCATAAATCTTTGAATCCTCCATTTAAAATAAAAGAGGATATGTAGAGTTGTAATTGCAGGAATGTTCCAATCTCAGATGGCAAACCTCAGATAAAGAATGTTTCCAAGCAAATACAACTCAGGCAAACAAAGTCACTAATCTAAAGGAGGATTAGAGAGAGGAAGTAAACATATGTTAGACTTAAACTAGAGATAATTAATTGTATTAATTACTGTGCTAAACAGTAACGAAAGTTAAGCAGTAACCAAAGTTAACCAATGATGGAGGATAACTAAAAATGTGTATAAATGCAAGACTCCAATAAAGTTCATCGTGATTCAGTTGTTCATGATCAAACAACTCCACTGCCTCGTCATTACAACAGACATGGAGTTGAGGTCTTGGGAGTATCTACAATAGTTCCCACATCTCCTGATTTTATAAAATGTAGCCCCAAGATCTTTGTTCATCAAGTGCCAGCAAAAGGCTGAATAAAGGGGTTTTGCACTTTCAGTATGTTCAAAGCAACCAAAATAATGAATCAGAGATAGCCTCTAGCTGCTTTTAGGAATGGAAAGCTTTAGAATCAATAAATCCCAAAACCTTCCCTCTTGTAGTACCATATGAGATTAAATGATATATAAAAGTGTACCATGTTTCTTCCCATTCTTTGGAACCCTCTACAGATAATTTTAATGCTCCCCAGCACATTTGTTTAAAAAAAAATGAATTCAAATATACTAAAGACAGTATGACAATGCCACCAGCTGCTTTATCCTAAATTCTAATTCTGTACACTGCTTCATGGATAATAGATTTCCATTTAGTCACCTCCTTTAAAGCCTTGAACTTTCATTTGTTTTCTTTACAGTTTGGGGGTCTTGAATTCTTCATTGGAAACCTTCCATTGAAAGCCTAAAGAGCCTAGAATAGCAAGTCTGCCAATGGTTGGATAACACTTGAATGTTCAACAGAATTAGGCCTAAGTTTATCTTTAGCTACAGAAACTTGCTAGGTCACTTTGAGTCAGCCACTATCCTAGTTATAGAAAAAAATGAGGGAATGTTATGTATGCTGCCTTGATCGCCTGAAGAAAATTTACAACATAGATATTAAAACATGTAATATATAACATGTATATAAATCAGCAATACAATACTTTAGAGAGCTGGTACTCGGTATTTTTTCTTAAGTGATTTTTTGCTGGGTTGCATGAAACTTTAATTCTTGGCTGTAGATTCACTTGAAATGAAACTCAAAATGCAACATATGAGATATAATTTATTGTTCCAATTATAATTATCTGAGTTTTGTCACTGTCATTTCAGTCATTTGTAGGATGATTTTTCTTGTAAACATTCAAATGTTCGGTATACATTTTTCTTTTTTTTTAGTCCAACTTGCTTTTAAAAGAGTTGTTTTGATTAGGATCTCATTTTACTGTTGATTTTCAAATTACTGTAAAGATTTAAATTCTGGAAGAAATTCAAATTGGCCCAAGTGATGCATTTTAAATTGTGTTGCTGCCATCTAGTGGAGACATTTCAAACAAGGTTGATCATAAAAGTTTGTTTCTGTTGTAGCAATTTGATATCTGAAGTAAGAAAGGTATTTTTGTACACAACTGGCAGTTTTCTTGAAATCCTCCTCCTATGCATTTCAGACTAATAACAGATGAGGGGGAAAACACACAAAGAAATAAGCAAATGTATGACTCACTAAAAACAACAGTTTAATGTTCTGCTTGTGTTTCAGTAAACATAATTCTATTCAATTATGTCTATTCACTATTATCTAAACAATTTAATTTAAAATCCCCTTTTCTCTGGAAATTGGAGACTTGGCAATATCTATCACATCATCCTGTCTGTGCCTTCAAGTTTCCCCACAGCTACCCATGCGATGTTTTGGCCAGCAGCTCTCAAACTGCCTTTTAACAAGGCCTTGCACAAATGTGTAGCCATCTAGAGGTCAACAGAGCAAGTCTTGTCCAAAATAAGTGGGTTATAATGAGGGCAAGGAACTTTTTGGGTGGGGAACCATTCATTTATTTATTTGTTCCCTTATTTACTTGGGTTTGTATGCCAGTCCAATCCCACAGGCCTCAGGATGGCTTAAAACTATCCTTGAATTTAAAAAAGGTTAGTAACAAACAAAGCAGAATGTTGTAATTAAATAAATCTGGACTCTATGGGACATTCAGAAAGATGGACACTTGACAACTGGTTCACATTTATAATGTGATGTCCCAGAATCACCTTTTGTGACCTTCTGACAAGCAAAGTCAATGGGGAAGCCAGATTCACTTAACAATCATGTTACTGTAGGAAGTTAGCACCCACCCCTCTCCTAGAAAATTGAAATATCCTAGGAAATATTAAAAGGGCAGAATATTTCCCCTAAAAAGAGTAGAAATTCAAGAGCAGAAACACCTCAGAAGCAAAAGCTCACCCCCACCTTTGTTAATGGGTGGGCGATTAAGGCCTGGGCCAGAATACTTTATATAACAAAGATCTCCAGGTAAAGCTAGAGCAATTGCTCAAAAGCCCTTTCAGTGCATCATTATCCAGCAAGGCTCAACCAAGCCTAGAACTCAGGAAAGCCTACAAAGTTAGCTAAGGCCCCCACCTCTGGGAGTCTGACAGCCAATGGATACATTTCTTACACAGGAACAGGAAACACTAGGGTAGGGGCCAACAGAGGGTATATAAGGGTCTCTCAGCATCTTGGCCGGCCCTTCTTTCTCTTTTCCTTCATCTTGAAGCATGTGATCATCCTTTTCACTTTAGAGCTCCAAGCCATGTGGTCCTGTCTACCATTAAACCATCTCTCCAAACAGCCTCCATGTTTCCAGTGTCTTTTTCCCCACTTGGAACTGAATCCAGAAGGATAATTCTTCCAACATTAGTACCTTAACAACTGCAAAGATTCACTAAACAAATATGGCAAGAAAGGTCATAAAATGGGGAGGGGGGTTTCACTTAACAACTCTTTCACATAGCAACAGAAATGTTGGGCTCAATTGTGGTCTTAAGTCAAGGACTACCTGTACTTCTGACATCTCTTCTGCCCCCAAAGTTATTTAGAAAATATATGTTTTAATAGTCCTCTCAAGATTGGCCCATGTTCACACCAATGCAGTTGTTTTTAATCCCAGCCAAAAATCTAATTTCACCAAAATGTTTTAATTTACTAAGTATTTTTCAATTGGTATGATTTTTTTAATGAAAAATCTTTTAAGAATATAAATGATTTGAAATTGTTTTAGGTAAATGATTTTGCAGATGTTTCAAATCAATCAAAATAGAAGATGAATAATTAGGTTCAATATTGATGAATTTATCTGGGATTATTACTAATGGCCAAGAGCTCATTTCTGATAGTGGACCACAGGTTTCATTCTGCTTTGCTTTTTGCCAATAACTGGTGGCCACATTGACCAAATTTGCTACTCTCAAAATAGGTTAAAAAAAAGGATCCGATTCAGTTAGTATCATTCCCTAGGAAGTCCCAAGGCTGTAAGCCAGGCTGGAAAGCAAATGTTAAAAATCATGTAAGAAAGCAAAGCAATCTGTTTCCATACAATTGCAAGAAAACTACTATATAAATAGTAGTTCCTAGGAAATAAGTGCAAAACTTCACCTTAGAGCTTTGAATCCACCATTCGTGGCCATGATGTTAACTGTTCTGGCCACATCCTGAGGATACCAATGGCAGGGAACAAATTAAACCAAATTAAAACACAATGGCAAGAGTAGAATAAATCTGCATGTTCTTCCCCTCCCCCTTCTCTCCCTCTGCATCTCATTAAAACTGAACTGCATATTAGGAACAGAGTACTTTATTTAAAGATCTATGAACTACAACTGTACATGAATATTATATACTTAAAAATGAGTGTAAAAGAAATATTTTACAGGCTTTATCTTTCTTATGCCAGTATTTATCAGCACAAGGATGTCATAAACAGAAAAATGCACACTATGACATGCAGAACTGAATAATAAGCAACAGAGATAACTTTTCATACATTAAAATCTTCTTTACCATCAGTTTGAAATCACAAAAGACCCAACAAATTGTATTAATAAGCAGAGGAAACTCTGTATTAGAGAGAGAAAGAGAGGGAGGAGCTTAATTAAAGATAACACATGCTGGTGTTTCTCAAACTTGGCAACTTTAAGATGGGTCAACTTCAATTCCCAGCATGCTAGCTGAAAATTCTGGGAGTTGAAGTCCACTCATCTTAAAGCTGCCAAAGTTTGAAAAAAATACTGCCATGTGCTGAATTGAGCAAGGGATGAATATTGCTCTAGAACAGGGGTCTTCAAACTTGACAGCTTTAAGACTTATGGACTTCAATTCCCAGAATTCCTCCTCCAGTCATGTTAGCTCATGAATTCTGGGAGTTGAAAGTCCACAAGTCTTAAACTTGCCAAGTTTGAAGACCCTTGCTCTAGAAGCCTGGAGTGCTGGAGCTGCTAGGGAGAAAGTGATCTGGAACATCTTGCCACAATCTAACTGATGCATGAGATTCAGGAAGTCAACATTTCCCTAACTCCTTGTGACTACTAGTTCTGGAAAATGCATATGAGCTTTTCTATTAGGTAACATACAGTAATTTCAGGAGACACTTTGGGATTTTCTCTATGTGAACGCACAGATTTAAATGGGGATGAGGTGCAAAAAATGTGAAATATTATGGCTATGTGAAAAATTATAGGTGGTTCCCTCATCCAATCTCAAAATGCAATACTGCTTCCATTATTTTTTCAAAAACCAGTATTTGTTGTTGTTCTTGTCCTGCAATCTAAAACATGTGCATAACTCATATGAAATAAACGTTTTCCCCCAGCACTAGCACTGTTTTTGAGACAGTCTCTTTAATGAACATGTCAACCATTAAACCAGAGCACTCTTTAACAGATACATTTTAATGAGCAATGTAAGTGACCTGCAGCATTATTATAGAAATCACAGACCCTAAGCCAGATCTATTTAATTAGATAGCTAAATGCAGGGCAAATAGAGTTGATTTCATAACTGTTTGGCAAATTTCCAATGGACAACAGTTTAAGAATCTCTGGTGGAAAGAACAGGTTAGGGATCCAGAGAAACTCAAAGTCTGAAATCTGTAAAATGATGACCATCCTCACTTGTCATCTAAGTGGCAAAACTTCTTGAACTATACAAATTGGACCCAGTCCATATTCAAGAGGGCAAACAATATACACAATCATGCAGTGGACACAAGGATCAATAGTCATTAGTCTTTTCCACTTTATAAACAACAACTTCTCTTATTTTTAAGTTGCAGTGGCAAATCTAGAGCCTTCTTTTTTAATTGGTCTTCCTGAGCTTTCATCAACCTATTATAAATACAGAAAAAATTAGTCTGTATACTGTTTTGCATACTTCTAAAGATTTTCCAATATTTCTGAGAGTATTTGAAGTAACAGGTCTCTTTCACACAGACTCACCTTAAACAAAAAGTATACTTTAGTCAATCATGACACTATAGGTATAACTGACATCATTGTATTCCACAATGAATGTTCAACAAAGTTTTGATAGGAGATTGATCCCAAGGGAGGGGTCAAGCACATCATCAGTCTTGAGTCCTTCCACGCCCACACAAGATCTAAATCCATTCCACCTTGAATTCCATTGATTCTTATCTACCACCACTTTGCCTTGAGCCTTAGTAGTTCAGATTCTTGTAGAGAATATTAACACGCAATAAACTATTCATTTGTTGCTTCCTGATTTTTTGCCCTTGACAATTTCACTAATTCATTCACTGTTTAGGAAGATCTCTGTTGCTGTAGGTTTTTGAATAAGAAATGTATGAATTTTCTAAGTAAGAGCTGGCACTAATTACTCACCTGATTAACTGTACTATGGATTCTGTGACATTGTAACCTGAAGCAGCACTGCATTCGTAAAATGGAAGTCCATACACCTAGCCCAAAAGAGACAATGATGACAAGGAACACATGCTTTGTTTTTTTTGAACTGACAGATTTTATACTTAAACCCCAAAACTGAATTCAACTTTCAGCCTTGCTATTTTATATGGAAGATGCAATATATCACAGTGGATATTGTCAAATGTTTCTATTCTTGTTTTGGATGGGTTGAAGTAGAGAAGCTAAAAAAAAAAAAGGTTTTGTCATTGGCAAGTAATTTGATTGAAATGAACCCACCTGCCAATGTCAATGAAATACAGGTACAAATGCCAATAAAATTCCCTAGCCTCCTTTTCAGCTTTTGTAGCCTGTTTTAGTGTACCATCAACATAGGCTTATATTGTTTATTTTCTATTTCTCCCTGCAAAGAGTAAGTCTTGGACAAATGAATATAAAAAGGTAAGGGCCATGCCCAGCATATGAACATGTTTGTTATAATTAATTTAACATTTCATCAAATAATTTATTAAACATTTTATTAATATGTTATTAAATTACAATTGTATTTATATTTAAATTAATTAAATTAATGGCAAATATTTCCAGATAGCATCAGATTCTTTTTTTCCGTCAGTGGAAAAATAATTCAAATGATGAGAGGAGTGTACCTTGCCCAAGTATGCTCCATTCTCTACAGATACTTTCCTTTCCACACTACAGTCTGTTTTGTTACCAAGCAGAAGGACAACGACTCCAGCTCCAGCTCCTTCCTATGAGGAAGCACAGAATTCTTCAAATATTAAGTGAAATCAAAATGCTTGGTTAAACCTTTCAACAATAATAAAATAAAATCTATTGGGATTAAGTTTCTTAACCAGTAAAAAAACCAGTATGCTCATTTACTTGGAGATATAAAATATGCAAGATTTAATTGCCTAATTTTTTACAACATTTAAAACAATGGCTAGTTTACAAATAGCTATTTTGACAATGGTTGATTGCATACTTTCCTTTCCACAATGATTGGAAAGGTGATCAATGATTTGTTTCACAACCACATGTTCATAGACCATGCCATATAAACCATTTCTATGGAGATTCTCAGTCATACAGGTCATGTCTCAAAGGTGCTTTTTGAAAAGGCAGCTGGATTTGTTTTTTTCTTGTGGAAGATGTTTTGCTTCTCATCCAAGAAAATTCTTCAGTTCTGACTTCAGTTCAAATTCATCATTCAAATAGTCAGAGCTGAAGAAGCTTCTTGAATGAGAAGCGAAACATTTTCCCGAAGGAAAATAACAAAGTCCAGTTGCCATTTGAAAAAGCACATTTGAGATACACAAATTTCAAAGTTCTGCTCCATGACTATTTTAATAACACAATTTTCAATATATACTGTATGCTTTTAAAATATTTTGATGTTGTATCTATGCAGCAGCTGCTCAGTGCCATATACTTTTAGCTAAATCTCTAAACTGTGTTAGAGTAACATCGCAGAGATTGAGCTGCAATCCTTAATGTATTTATCAAAGTAATAAAACACTATCGGAAGCAGACTAAGTAACCACACACAGCACCGACCAGTATTTTTCTAGCTAAAGTGTTTCAAATTTCTAAGAATCATCAAGATCAAAATTTTAAAAAACTAAGATTAAACAACAGTGGAACACAGCTGTTTATTGTTTACCTGGACACAGTTCAGCCAGTACCGCACATCTGTAAAACTGTATTCTGAGGTAATGTCATACATCAAAACAACTCCATCAGCCTTTCGGAAAAACTGCTTGGTGACACTGTGATATCTGTCAGGAAACATACGTCACTTTTCATAAATATGAGTGTTCATACTGTGTGTGTGTGTTCATACTGTAAATATTGATTCATGTGCATGATTGTGTATGATAAAAAATCTTAAAATTTATCATATATTTTCTTTTCAATTTCTTGAAACCTAATTTACTTTAACAATTGAAATGTATTTTAAATAGAAGGGAAAAGGTCTTTAGAGTTTATATGTTGTTTAATATATTTAATATGTTGTTGCTATTAGGAATAGAGCAATGTGATGGCCTAGTGGTAAAGATGCTTGCCTCCCATTTGGAAGGTTGAGGGTTCAATCCTAGGTAGAGGCAGATATTTCTCATCCAGTTATTAAGTGAACTGATTTTGCTATCAGAAACTAGCTGAGACATTCACAAATCACAATTGTGGGACCACAAGACAAATGTTGTAAATGCCTGTCAGTTGCCAGGCACCTGAATTGAGATCGTGTGGCCCACAAGGGTGGTGCAATTGTTGTAACTTTGAGGATGTGCTGTTAATCACTTTATCCAAGGCCATGGGCACCATTGTTAAACAAGCAGTCCTTAAACCGAGGACTACCTGTAAAAAGGGATTGAGGAGTGTGTATGTTTATCCTTGAGGTTGCACTTTTCAACCATTTGAGAGAGTGCCTCTATCCCACAATGAAAGACATAGAATAATGACAAATCACAGAAAGATTGGTGGGATACAATGTTAGAAAAATCTTCAAAAGGTAACAACAATTCAACTTTGGAACTGTCGGTAATTACCTGGGGAGACAAATACGTTTTTATATTATGTTCATATAAAGGTTAGACAGCTTTTTGTCAGAGATGCTTCTTGCATTGATTAAGCAATTGCACCAAATGGCTGAAATGACATGGACAGTTGCATGAATGATCTGCTGATGGGAATTTCCCTTCACTAACAGAATTTGCAGTTACAAAGCCATGCAACAGTTCTAGGAACAAACATGATCTATCAACATACTACACTCCTCTATTCTCAACAGAATTCCCTACACCACCAGATTTTGAATTTGAACAACCTAGAACTACTCTGCCTACAGTTTGACTTAAGCATAGCTTATAAAATAATCTGCTTTAATGTACTACCAATCAATGACTTTTTCACCTTCAACTGCAACAATACAAGAGCACACAACAGATATAAACTTAATGTACACCACTCCAAACTTGATTGCAGAAAGTACGACTTCAGCAACAGAGTGGTCAATGCCTAGAACTCACTACCTGACTCTGTTGTCACATCCCCAAACCCACACTCCTTTTCCCTCAAACTAACCACTACTGACCTCACCCCTTTCTTTAGAGGTATGTAAGGGGCGTACATAAGCGCACAATTGTGCCTACCATCCCTGTCCTATTGTCCCCAATTATTCATATCCATTTCCTGTATTTATACTTACGTTTATTATCTTGTAAGTTATTGACAAATAAATAAATAAAATAAACATTAATCAATTTGTCCTTATTTTTGCAGCCTTTATACTACCTTTCTTGCCCAGCTGTGTCCCACAGACGTAAAGCAAAGCATTTGCTATCCAAAATCAGGTTTTTGATCCGATAGTCAATTCCTACAGAAAGAACACAATTATTTACAATAAAATTCAGGTCAAGCATCAAGCCATCTCAAACAAAACAAAACAAAAACCCTGAGGAATGCAAGCAGAATTTTATAGCTAAGAGTAGAATATTGAAGCTCAATCATTTTGCAGGGGTTGATAAAATCAAGGTTTTACCTAGCATTGCTACTTGCAGGCAGAGAATGACTGGATTGTCTTCCATGTTAACTATACCATTGAAAAGCAAAGCAATGGAAGCTTATGCAAAATCCTGCTAGGAGAAATGAGGTAAGGTAAAGATTGTGTATAGTTCAGCTTAAAGTCTGGTTGTGCAGCCACATTATAATACAAGGAAGGAACAACATTAAATATACATAAAAAAAAAGTAATGTTTTCCATTATTTATCAGAAGTCCTACTTAAGTAACAAAAGTGCCAGGACAAAAGGAATCCACTCTATTGCTGCATTATTTATACAGCACATCTTGGCACTTAAAAGGGCCACACTGGTTGGAAGATGCCTCTGGTATACAGAAAGCTAATTGTTTTCAAAAAAAGACCCCAATAGATGCAGTAGGAAACAGAATGGGACAACTCACCAGAGTCAACTCACCATGGCCAATTCATTGGAGCCAACCTACCACAGGGCAACTTGCTGCAGGACAATTCAACAATTCAATTTAATTATTTAAAATAATTTTTAAAAAATATTTTAATTTTTATCATTCACATTTCATTTTGTCCTTACTTTGGCATCATTTCTTTAATGATTCTATTCCATTGTTTCTTCAAGGTTAGTGAAACTCTTGTTGCGTAGCAAGTTGGCTATGGCAAGTTGTCCTGCAGCGAGTTGGCCATGGCAAATTGCTTGAAACAAATTGGCCATGGGAAATTGGTCCTGGTGAGTTGGAAGTAGAACCAGCATTAATAGTAGGTGATATTCAGTACATACCAAGGGCTTCCAATTCAGAAACAGTTACCTCTTTGTACGCATAACATAAGCCCATATTTTAAAAAAATTCCCAAGAAATCTGCTTTCTTTCAAGATATTTAAGGAGTTGTTTAACTCCATATAACTAAAATGTTTATCTTTTATTTTTAAAAAATCTTACTTTGTTATAGAATAGTTCTAGCTAAAAGTTATTTGCATCCTCTTAGGGTTACATTTGAATAAGAATAAAAATAACTATTATTATTGCTATTATTAATGAAATATTACATTAAAATGACACTTGCTGTCATTTATTAGTCATCTGGATTTCTGCAACCTAAATCTGATAGTCCTGTTAAAAGAGGCCTAAGTCAAAGCAAAATCAAGGAAAAAATAAACCAAAACCAGACTTTTCAAAAGGAAAAAAACTATGTATTTTAACAGGATTTTCAAGCACAATTCATACCTATAGTTGCAGTCACTTTTGCTTCAAAAGAATCATTTTGCAACTTGTTTAAAAAGGAAGTTTTGCCCACATTAGAGGCTCCTACAAATAGCACATTATAAAAGTGATCTGGATGAGAAGAGAGAATGGCCGTGTCTTTAGAAGTTTCTTTATTCATTTGGCAATCACAAACTTCTTTTCTAACACTGGTTTCTTCATTAAATTCTGCACTGACCTCTTGATTCTTCTTACACTCAGATGGACCAATCCATCCTTCTCTTCTGCCTTCTGATGAGTACATCTCTAGTCTTTCAGCAAGTTCTGTGTCCATTCCTGTTCCAAACATATTTTGTACATGACTGCTTGGATTATGCCCTGCATGTAATTTGGGTAGAGCCACCTTGGGCAGAAAATACTCTGATGGCACATTTTTCAGTAGAGATTGTTGGGGTTGAGATACCTTTCTGTCTAGAATTTTCATTTTTGCAGACTGGTTTGCCACAGCTTCAGTGGATAATTGTGGAACCTGAATGGTATCATTGTATTTTAAAGTTTTCTTCTTATGTTCAGGTTGTGTTACCCCTTCTAAAACTAGAATCTCACTTTCTATTGGGCATTTCTTGTAGGCACTGACCTGCATTGCCAAGTCTGAATAAACAAAAGGTTGAATCATGGAAGCAAACCTTTCTCTCAGTGTAGGCTCTGTAGTTTTGACTTCCTTTCTGGTTTTAGAAAAATTAGCTTTCTTCGTCTCCAGATCTTGTACAGGAACTGATCCTTCTCTAAAACGATCTCCTGCTTCTGATATAGCCACTTCAGACATTCTGTTTTGTACAGTATAGTTTGTTGAGCATCCTTTTATTGGAGACAGAGGCATTATATTTTGTTGAGAATTTTCACGATATTTAGTATGATCCAAGGACTCTTGCTGAAAACCAAAACCATCTATTTCTTGATAATGGGGTTCAGACATTTTGTTCTGTGCTGCAATAGCATCATTCAACTCTTTAAACAAAGAAATTGTATCTAAAGACTCCTGTGGAAAGTAATCCTCTTCATCTACAAATGGCTCTATCAAAGGGTCCTCTTCAGTGGAAATCATTCTTCTACTGGATTTTACATCAGCTTCAGTCACTGATGTCACATCATCAGATGCCCTGTCACATCATTAACAATACAAAGAAAAAGAAATGAGTGCTCATAAGGACACAGATCCTAGAGCTCACTGAATTCTAGTGACACAAAACTACCTACCAGGAATATGGGGTTCCTACATACATTAAATATCCTTTAGCTTGTCCATTATTAAATGAGTCTGCTGGCAGGATTCCAGCAGTCACCCCAATTAAATCATGAGTCTTGAGCCAAACTTCCAAAACTCCAAAGGATTTATTGGGAGTTAACATGTCCGGCACTGCCTGGGTGTAGCTGACTCTGAGACACATAATTCATTGTCACCCTTGACCCTGGTTTTCCCTCACCCCCTGGATGTATCATAGTTCATATTCTCCAATGAGACACATCCATAGCCAAGAGTCATTAATCATGTTCCCCAATTAGATTTTTGCGTGGCAGAAACTTCAGTCACCTAGTTACTATCTCTGAAAAACAATGTGTGGAATGCACTTTCGATTTCCAAGCTGCGGTACTGCTCCTTCAAACCCTTTTCCCCCCCTCCCTTTCTATAGGCAATCCTAAAACGACCATAGAAATATTTTATGAGTTGATCTCCAGGTTCAACTCCACCTTACCATAATGGTACAGGTAGTCCTTGAGTCACAATGGCAGTTGGGAGCAGAACTTCAATCACTAAATGATGCGGCTGTTCTGTTCAGTTGTAAAGCACAATGACAGATGGCCCCATCACTTAATGATGGCAATCCCTGGCATATCATTAAGTGGAAGCAGTATGCTCCATCCCATAATTGGGTAGACCAGATTCCCCTGATAAACTGGTTTTACCAGAAAAAAAAATACTTAATCATTAAGAGGACTTCTTGGGTCATTAAATAAGCACCGGCTTACAACCTTCTGCCTGTTTTAAACAACCTAAATCAGCAGGGAAGCCTGTAGGAAGTTACAAGTCCCTGGCAGCTCAAAAGCAGGCCAGCAGGCAGGTAAGTGGCTGCTGTGAGGTGGGAGAAGGAGCAAGGGGGTGTATGACAGAGGCAGTATTCAGCACGTTCTGACCAGTTCTGGAGAACCAGTAGCGGAAATTTTGAGTAGATCGGAGAAACAGCAAATACCAGCTCTGACTGGAGATTTTATAGTACCCTTCCCCTGCCATGCCTACAAAATTTGAATCCCATCATTGGTGTATGAGTAGCAGAGGAGGCATTGCACAAGTGGTAGAGTGTTTGGGGTGGCTGCTGATAAGTGGGAGAGGGTACACAAGAGTGTACAAGTGCCACAAGTGGCAGGGGAGGCATGAGGCAAGCACAAGGCACAGGGAAGATGAGTGAGGGTGCATAAATGGCTGGGGAGGCATGTGCTGTCCCAGCCAGTCTATGGGAATTGGTTAGTTACTTAGGAATTATGAGCTGTCCCCTTAAGGGAATGCATCATGGTAAATGTAGTTAAAGGTATCCTGGGAAATGTAGTTCATGCCACGTGGCTACATCTGTAATCCTGATTGGTCACTAAATTGACCGTTGAGGGGTTGAGGGAGGTTTTCCTCCATTCTTGCCTGCACTCATGGACTGATAACAGCTTTCTTTCTATCGCTAGGTGATAGGTTAGGAAAATAACATTTTTTTTACTTTTCTGATGGGTTAGGATACGTTTTTTACTTTTCTGTCCTGTCTCATGCTCAGAGGTGGATTTGTGCCTATGCAGATGCAGATAGATAATTCCACAAAAAATCCATCACAAAGTACATTTATTGGTACATCAGGTATCTTCATAACTCACATTTGTGACAAAGCTCTTCTATAATGACCAATCCTTTGTATATCAGCATTGCAGGTAAAAAATGGTTATTTTCCTAACCCATCATGTAGCGATAGAAAGAAAGCTGTTATCAGTCTATGAGTTCAGGCAAAAGTGAGAAAAACTCCCCCAGTCGATCGAGGGTCAAAACAGTGACCAGTCGGGATTACAGATGTAGCCATGTAACATGAACCACATTTCCCAGGATACCTTTAACTACATTTACCATGATGCATTCCCTTAAGGGGACAGCTCATAATTCCTAAGTAACTAACCAATTCCCATAGACTGGCTGGGACAGCACAATGCACAGTGTGAACATGAGGCTCAAGGACAACGTGGGAGGATATGTGGGTGGCTTGCAAGGCTCAAGAGCAGAAAGGCTGGGAGAAGGTATGTAGGAGAGCAATTTGCAATCATCCCTTCCAGCTTCTCCATTGACTTTTTTGTGGGGAAACAGTAGGGAAGGTCACAAATGGCAATCACATGACTTTAAGAATCAGCCATAACCACCACTTGTTCAGCGCTGTCATAACTTCAAATGATTGTTGAACATGTGGTTGTTAGTTTAGTTTAGTTTGTCACTGCACCTCGTATAACAGAATTAAATACCATCTTCAGTGTACATTGTGACTGAAAATAAACACAAACACACATCCTTCACGTATTCTATACATTGAATTGAAAACCCCTGATATTGCATTAACATTGCACTATACAGCAGAATTCAGAAGAGCTACTGCCCTGGGATAGAAGCAGTTTTTCAGCCTATTTGTCCTTGTTTTTATTATCCTCTACCGTCTGCCAGATGGTAATAGTTCAAAAAAACGGTTCCCAGGATGAGATGGATCTTTGAGAATGTTTTGAACTTTCTTAAGGCAGAGGAGCTATGAAGCTCTTCCAAAGAGGAGAGAGGGCAACCAATGATCTTCTGCGCAATGACGTTAACCCTCTGGAGTGCTTTTCTATCGGCCGCTGTGCAATTGGCAAACCATACAGAGGTGCAGTATGTTAAAATGCTCTCTATGGTGCAGCGGTAGAAGGTCGCCAGCAGTTTTTCATTCAGTTGTTGTTTTCTGAGAAGTCTCAGGTAGTATAATCTCTAAACCAAAGAATGTTTACATTTACCCTTATTAGTATTGGGGGGATGGCTTCTACTTTTTACCAGCAGCAGTAGTAGTAAGAAGTTTGGAGCCCAGTTCATCAATAATAATTTTCTGTACTGATGGTAGATATCCACCTTGCAGAAGATTCATTTGATTAAAAGAAGTATCCTTTAAGGGTTTTTTGGTTTGTTATAAAGTGCAGTCTGAATCACTTTTTCCTTTGTTTTCTAGCACATTGGTTGCCAACCAGTGGGCCAGGGACCACTGGTGGTCTGTGAGAAAATTTGGGTGGTCCACAGAGAAATGTCTCCCCACGCAAACAATTAATCCAGGCTGTGCAGGAAAATAAGGCTGCGCCTCCCACATGGCCTTTGGGAACACATGGCTTGCATCGCATTGTGAACAACACAAGGTAGTGAGGGGAGGCAGGAAAGAGTGGAGGGGGGAACTTGCCCCACACGCCTGGCCTGGCCACCGGGCTACTTCTTTCTGCTTCTTTCTCCTTCTGCTTTTGGCTGCACGTAAGGAAAGCAGCAAAAGTCTTTCTTTCTCTCCCCAAATTCCACCAAAACAAGCCTTTGGAACCCTGCAAGGCCTCCTGCTCCAAGAGGTTACGCCAGCAAAGGCTCCTTTCTGGTGGAGTTTGGGGGAGAGAAAGAAAGACTTCTGCTGCTTCTGCTGCTTTCCTTGCATGAAGCCAAAAGTCTCAGTCTCTCTCTCTCTCTCTCTCTCTCTCTCTCCTGAGAATGGAACTGGCGACAGTATCCTGCAATCCCAAATAAAGAACGGTAGATCAGTAGGAAAACGGGTGGGGGATTTTCCTGCAGACTTTTGGGGGGACTTTCCCAGGGTCTCTGGTCTTCAGGGTTTAAAATTATGAGTTTGGTGGTCCCTGAGGTCCAAAAGGTTGGCGACCCCTGCTCTAGCACAGGGGTCTCCAAACTTGGCAACTTTAAGACTTGTGGACTTCAACTCAGCTCAGGAATTCTGGGAGTTGAAGTCCACAAGACTTAAAGTTGCCAAGTTTGGAGACCTTTGCTCTAGCACATGAGTTAGTGGATAATGGAGGCTCAGAATTCAAATTGGGTTTTACTGTCATTTTACTCTTGCTTTAGAACAAGGACCTTCAAATTTGGCAAGTTTAAGACTTGTGTATTTCAACTCCCAGAATTCCTGAGCTAACATGACTGGAGGAGGAATTCTGGGAGTTGAAGTCCACAAGTCTTAAAGCTGTCAAGTTTGGAGACCTGTGCTTTAGAAGCTCCTGACCCCACCTATGCAGCCAATCTTCATATAAAACCTGTTATAGATGCGTTTTGACCCTTACTGTTGTATAGAGCTTTTCATTTTATCCTCATTCAGAATATATTCCATGTTCACCTCCTGTTGAGAGCAGATCATCTTATCTAAATTCACAGGGTCCTTAGAAAAGGAACAAAAGAAAGAAGAAAAATATTTAAGATTAATTCTGTATTTAGTTTTGTGGGGAGATGCTAAATACCAGTCAGCATGATCTACTACTGTGACTTTCCCAAAGACAATTCTGCAGCTTTTTTACGTTTGATGCGACAGGAACCAATGGAGAACAAAGGCAAAAAATGACAGCTCAAGGATTTTTTTTAAGAACTCAGCAGCAATATAATCTTCCACTGAATCAAAGTGTTTCGCATACATTTATTTCTCCAGCAAGTGAATCAAATTTTTAAACGCTATTTTATCATTTATAAGAAAATAGCATAAAAGAAAATTATTTATTCTCCAATCTCTTCTATCAGAAGCAATTCCTCTAAGGAAATACTTAACATCTTCAGTGAGACATTTCATTTCTCTGCAACATACTTTGGTTTGTTGAAGATTTTTTATTAAAGCTTAAAAATCACCCATGAAATTAGAAATAAATTTCATACTATCAGATTAAATTTACTTTGTGTAGGCTTGAAAACTATGTGTAGGCTTGAAAAAATATTATTTGGAAATAATAACTAAAGCCATGAAATATCCATGTGCAGAATTTCTAGAAACTAGCACAGCAGTAGGGGAAACCAAGTAAAACAAGTATTTTCTGAATTTTAGTGTAACTTTTATCTTTAAACTTTATTGATTACAGCTACCAAAGGTAGGCATAAGGTTAGATATATACTTCAGATAAATTTTTAACTAGTTTTGGTTTTTTTTAAACAAGCAAAATAGCTAAACAACACTCTGTACACCCGATGACTTAATTGTAATCCATGAAAGCTTATGCAGAAATAAATGTGTTAATCTTTAAACTTTTAAGACCTCTTAAAGAGATATTGCCATGGATGCTCCACTAAGATTGGAGTTGTATTACATGATTTTTTTTTAAAAAAAATTGTTAGCTATTAAAAGACTTCAGAAGTCAGCAATATAGGTTAAATTAATAAAATGTACTTGCTGTGTTTTTTTTCTATCAAAGCTACAAAGATGAAAGATGAGAAAAGCTGTTTTCCATCCATCTACCTGGATCACTAAATAAATCTTATACAGCTTATACGGAATAATTAACTTACAAGCGAATCTATTCTGCTTCTAATCAAAGAACACAAAGCAAACGGTGACTCATATTAAAACACAGAAAATAAGGCTTTGTGAAACACAGGTTGTCCTATTAAATTCAATGACCACATAAATCTTAGATATTATCAGAAACCTATCTCCAGTATTAATTCAGAAGATTAAATGTTGGTGTCATCAATGAGCAAATAGTACCTGTGCAGAGTGAGGAACCTTGTTGGTGTCTCCCTCCATTTGTCTGTTTCTGCAAAGAGAAGAAGGAACATAGCACAGAATTTTCCATTTCTTCCATGCACCTTTGTGAATTGCTTCAGTAGAGATACACACCTGATAGCAGGAGTACAGTCAAAACTAATGAAATAATGTGTACAGAGGATGGAAATACAAATGATGGTGCAAAGAGAAATGGGTGTTCTCTCAAGCAAAATAATCACACTGCATCCCTAATAAAGTTTTTTTCAAAAACAGAATGAACTTTTGAATATTTATTTCAAGACGTGTTAAGAGTACAGGTACAATTAAAATTCTCTTTCTCCTGCCGTAACTCCACATGTTTATCCCATCTTTTTGTGCAAAATATTGGGGAATGCAATTAAGCTATTCTATGCTTACCAATGGGTAATTAATTAATTAATTAATTGGTAATTATGGGGACACAGTGGCTCAGTGGCTAAGACACTGAGCTTGTCCATAAGAAAGGTCGGCAGTTTGATGGTTCAAATCTCTAGTTCGAAAGCATGTAAAAATGCAAGTAGAAAAATAGGGACCACCTTTGGTGGGAAGGTAACAGCGTTCCGTGCGCCTTTGGCATTTACTCATGCCAGCCACATGACCACAGAGATGTCTTCAGACAACGCTGGCTCTTTGGCTTTGTAACGGAGATGAGTACCTCCCCCTAGAGCTGGAAATGACTAGCACATTAATGTGAGGGGAACCTTTAGCTTTACCTTATGCTTACCAAGTTACCATGGTGCTTGTGGAGGAAATTAATAGATATTGATAGGAGTAGGTGTTTTAATGATGCAAGCACTTGTCTAAATTTTGGGAGTGGGGCAAACACAAGCATTTCCATCAGGTAAGAAGTGCTTCATTCAGTCCTGCAAATAATCAGTCTGTTTTCTGTGCACCTTAGCCTTTCTTCCATGATGGAACTCAAAGAGATGTGCATTTGTTTGTCACTTGTGCAGAATATGCATCCATGCACATTTTATGAGCAAAAGAGTGAGAACAGAGATGCTTCCACTCAGGGGTGGGATTCAAAATTTTTAACAACCAGTTCTGTGGGCATGGCTTAGGTGGTGGGCATGGCTTGCGGTCATGTGACTGGGTGGATGTGGCTTGGTGGTCATGTTATTGGCTGGGTGTGGCCAACTCAATATCACTCGCATCAAGGCACGCATCTCCTCGCCTGGCCTCTCATGACTGTGGGGATGCTGCAACAGTCGTAAGTGTGAAAAATGGTCATAAGTCACTTTTTTCAGTGTCATTGTAACTTTGAATGGTCACTCCACACAAGCAAAGTACCAGCAAAGGAGGGGGAAAAAACTTCAGAGATGTTCCTGAGACAGGAAGTCTAGTCCTGCCAAGAATGTAATAAGGCTTAACGGAGAGGCAGTTTCTGTAAGCAACACCAGAATGTTTCCTTCCTGCCTTCCTTACAGGATTAGGCCAGTAATTTCTTCTAACAACCAGTTCTCCGAACTGCTTATAATGTTAACAACCAGTTCTAGCGAATAGGTGCGAACTGGTAGAATCCCACCCCTGCTTCCACTTCACTATTGCTTCAGTTCATTTCGTCCAAGAAATTTGAAAACGACCTTTCATTGTCTTTCCTTCTCCCCACTAAAAAAATCCTGAGAACAGAAAAGCAAAAATCATCGTACTGTCCTGAATTGTTAAAAATCCTGCTGCAGCAACAGCAAGGGAAAAAAGCCATCTCAAATCTTCCAAACTTTTGCACACAGTTGATCTCCTGCCAAGTGGTGTAGCATGATCGGGTACAGAGCCAATCCAAGAACAGCAGCAGCAAAAAAAAAAAAAAAAACAAGAAACCCAACCTCGCAAGCTTCATGTGGAAGTGTCTTAAAACAAGCATAAAGGAAAAATTAATAGTGAATAAAACATTGTGTGATACCAAAATGCTCAAAAGTTTGGAAGATCTTCTCTTGCAAGGGTATTACACAGGTAATAAACTGACTTGTAGTACTGTGTTTTGTCTAAGAGACTAGATCTTAAAAAGAAATTGGATTATCAATTTATGGTCTAGACCAGGGGTCTCCAACCTGGGCAACTTTAAGCTGGCTGGGGAATTCTGGGAGTTGAAATCCACTAAACTTAAAGTTGCCAAAATTGGAGAGCCCTGGTCTAGACTCTAACCCTCAGCAACTTTAAGATGGGTACACTGATACTCCTTGAAATCTCCTGCATGGAGTCCACCCATCTTAAGTTGTTGAGGTTTAGAAACTGGTCTAGTCCAGCCTATCACAGTCTTTTCATCCTGTAGGAACCTTCAGATCAAATCTGAGACCTTTCAAGTCTCAAAGAAGCTCTGCATAAACATTGCAAACATACAAAAAGTTCCAACACAATTCACTTCTAACCTATACAATCCATGGTTTTACAACACAGAACCAAAGTGGCAGGTGGGCAGCTGAGTTGAGGCAAGTAAAAAATCCCATCATTGCAACCATTAGCATTTTGTGGCAAAGTTCAAAATATATTTTTTAAAAATCACAATCTCTCATGGAATCCCAGTGACAAAAGCTACTCTAAAGATGAGAGCAGAAATCATTTAGCCACAAAGTATGCAGGGATCAGTATTAAAAGAAGCAGTTTGTTATTTAACGTGGAGCTTTTGAACAAAAGAAGTGTCAGGTGTGCTGCTGGGCCTAGACAACAAGGACTAGGGCTCTGAATCCAGTTTTCCTAGCCAGGTGAAATGCGAAGAGGGGAAAAACATTTAACAGTAATCAAATAAAAAAACAAGGATGGGAGATGCTGGAAGACCATGGCCCTCAAAACTGATGATGTTCCTCAACACAGAGAGAAGGGATAAGCATCATATAGCATGAGTGGCCAGTGCACTATGCATGGAACATAGAGTAATAGAGTTGGAAGGGACCTTGGAGGTCTTCTAGTCCAACCCCTGCTAGAGCAGGAGGCCCCATTCCATTTCAGACTCATGGTTGTCCTTGTCCAGTCTCTTTTTGAAAGCATTTGGGACCAACTGAAATGTGCAGACCTTTTTCCAAGGCAACCATGGACTCACCTGTCTTCACTGTACAGTTGGGATAGTCTCTCCTTCATGACATCCAGGCACCTTTCAGTCTTTTGAAGCTGATGGTGGGTTTGCTGGAGCTGATTTTCAAGGCTGCTCTTGATTTGTTGCAGCTGCTGGGTTTGGGTGCTGGTCACCAATTGTTTCTCCTTGAGCCTGAGCAACTGAGCTTCAAGCTGAGAAATAAGGAAAATCCAGTAGAGCAGTGGAAGAGTTTTAGCCCGGTGATTAAGGCACCAGGGCAGAGACCAGAAAACTGAGGGTCCCAACCCCACCTTAGCCATGGAAGCCGACTGGGTGGGTGACTTGGGCCAGTCATTCTCTCTCAGCCCGACCACTTCACAAGGTTATTTTTGTGGAGCAAATAAAAGGAAGAAGTATAATACCTTGAATTATTGAAAAAAAAACCATAATAAAAGCAGGACATGGTAAAGGAAGGCCGAGGACCAGCAGTGGGATTCAATTTTTTTTTTACGACTAGTTCTGAGGGCTTGGCTTGGTGGGTGTGTCAGTGGAAGGATACTGTAAAATCTCCAGTCAGAGATGGCATTTGCTGGTTCTCTGAACTACTCAAAATTTCTGCTACCGGTTCTCCAGAACTGGCCAGAACCAGCTGGATACCACCTCTGCTGAGGACGCTGCCATCTTGGGCTCTTCTTACAAGAGAAAATCTGATAGACTTCAGCTATGCACCCACAGAGGGGGACCTAGCTTGCTTACGGCTGAAGGCTTGAGGCGGGGATGGCAAAGTTAACAAACCAGATGGAACCTTTCTACTCTCCCTCCAGGAGCTTCGTGTTCACCATGAGCTATTGCGATGCCGCTTTGCCCTGCCCAACTGACAATGGTGTGTGCCAGCCTGAACTGGGAACTCGTGGCAAGCGAAGGGCAGAGCAACGAGAGGTGGAAGGAGGGGTGTCCAGCTATCTCAGCACTTGCAACTTCTGTGGCTTCTCCCTCTCTTCTTCACCTTCTGAGCCTCTTCAGCGGTTGTGGAGCAGGGGCAGGGAAGAAGCGGATTTGTTATCCCCCACTGGCCTTCCTCCCGTCCATCCACCTTTAATAACCACCTTTAATAACCACAAATGTGTCAGGTAGGCTCTTCCGCAATGGAATGTTTTAACTCTCCGGGATCAGAATCTGGGTTGGAAAAAGACAAAGGCCCCTCCACCCATCTGAAATAACATTGACCCCTCAACACACATACACACCTTTTAAAAGTAAAATGTCCTGTGCAATTAAAAACTGGGAAATGGCAAAAACTGAGCACATTCAATCTTTCTCACAAACAAATAAATCGGGAGGTGGGGAGGCAATTGTTGGATGTTGCTGGCTGTGACACAGTTAAAGACAAGAAAAAGGATATAGCAACCTAATGTGAAAAATATTTGTTGTGTCTGGAAATAGTTTGTTCAGTTTATTCAAAGACTGGGCCTGGAAGTAAGCTTCCATTGGAAACCACCTTTGACATGTCTAAAACTCCTCCGGGGACCACTAGGGAGCAATGACTGGGGTTAAGCAGAGGAAGTGGTAACGTTACTAATATCTGAGAATGAATATTCTCAAACTCGGCTATACATAAGTTTACTTTTCTTTTATGTTGCCACCTAGCACAACTCTGTTCCATAGATAAACAGATCTCTTCAGTCTTGTGACCTCCCAAAGGATTGCAATTTGCATAACTTCCACCCAATGGGAATTCTGAGGGTACAAATACAGAATTATCAGGGTTGCACTCCATCAGTAATTAAAGGCAGAAAATTGGAAGCTGGAAACAATAGCCCCAAAATACCAGAATAGTTTCAAGAGATGCCTCCCTATGGTATTTCAACCTGTCCAAGAAGATCTAGAAGGGAGGTCTCCCTCTGGATTCTCACTCCAATGGAGTGTCATCGTCAAGGGCCACCAGGGAGAATTGGCTCAGTTGCTGCCTCCGTTGGAACAACATCCCTCCCAAGCTCAGGCTGTCATCAGCCCTGTTGCTTCATTAAAGCTATTAAGTCCTGATTGTTCCAGAAGGCATGGGATTAGGCCTCTCCTACAGTAGTGTATGCTATGTACTTGGGTGTGTTTGTTGTCCCTGGTGGTTCAAAGAAAGAGTATTGTTTTAATCTTGTAACTGGAAAGTAGGAATGCAATCTGCTCTCTTGAAGTCATTAATAGTTAAAGCAGGTAAGAAACCTAAGTAAATAAATATTTCATAGCAACTTCCAAAGTGGTCTCACTTTCTGCTTGCAGTAAACAGCAGTCAGTGTTTTTTCATAAAATTGAAAGTATTGAAAACAGCAGCTTCAAAATGATGGTTTGAAACAAAGGACAAGCTTCCAGCAGGTGGCGCTGCTTCTGTTGCAAGAAATAAACTATTAATCGGGATACCAACATAAAGTATTTCATTCACCTCAAAAGTGGAAAAATGCCACAGTGCTGTGCAAGATTGAAGAAGTGGCTGCAATCATATGCTCTTGCTTACTTCATGTCCCACTGATATTTTACCTCTTTCTGAACAATAAGGGAATGCTGAATGTCCTGTTCTCTACCATCCAATTCTTGCTGCATCTCCATGTAATGCAGTTGGCTTCTGGCTTTATTCTGCAACAATAAATTGTAATGAAACTATAAGGTTGCAGAAAAAAAAAGCCAACCCAACAACCCACAACCCTAATGCATTTCTATACATGAAGCTTTTCTTCCATAAGTCAACCTTTGAAAAGAAGGTTGCCCTATACCAGTGATGGCTAACCTTTTTGGCACCAAGTGTCCAAAGCACGCGCATGCATCCCCAAAATGCAAAACACATGCACCCCGCGCATGTGCCCGCATATGCACATATGACCTCCCCTATGTCCCCTGTGCATGCACCCACGACCCCAGCAGGTGCACCCTACCCCCATGCATGCACATCAGACACCCGAAGACCAGCTGGCTGGTGGGAAGCACACACATGCATGCGCAGCAAAGCTGAGCTGGGGCAACGGCTCATGTGCCCATAAAGAGGGCTCTGTGTGCCACCTCTGGCATGCATGCCATTTGTTCACCATCATGGCCCTATACCTTTGGAGAATTTGTCAGAAAATCAGGTTTCTAGACAGACTGGCAACCATAAGTCTTCCATGATAATTTATTCTATATCCATTTGCTCTTGTGTGTTCTTGTACCCAATGCTCATAACCCTCTCTGTGGATTTCACTGTTAGGTTGCCTATCCCAAAATATGTTTACAATATTTGGAGTTTCCCACTGATACTTCCTTCTTATGCATGGATGGCGCCATTGTGACAATATAACAATACTCAAAGGCTACCTATTCATTAATCAGTAAGGACAATATAAATAAACCCTAATGTGGCTAAAATGTATATGTAATATGTAATGCACAATGGCTCAGAGGTTAAAAGATGCTGAGCTTGAGGCTGCCCGGGACCAGAAACAGGGTGAGCTTCCATTATTTGCCCCAGCTCCTGTTCACTTAGCAGTTTGAAAGCAAGCAAATGGAGGTAGATAAATAGGTACCACTTCCGTGCACCTCAGCGTATAATCACGCTGGCCACATGATCATGGAAGTGTGTTCAGACAACACTAGCTCCCTCAGCTAAGAAATGGAGATGAGCACCACCCTCTAGAATTAGACATTGATTCGATATGGGAAACCTTTACCTTTAATATTTAATGTATCTGTTGAAATGTAATGTTTAATTTCAACATCAATGCACATAGAATTCCACATTTTAATTTTTTAATGTAAAATGGTCAGGTAAATTCATCTTGTATTTACTCTAGAACCAACATTGAAAAGTAAGGGAGGTGGAAGTCCAGAATAGCAAGAGGTATATGTCAACCATATTTTTCAACCAGATTTCTACATTATAATTTTCAGTCTCTGCACTGACTGAGGCTTCATTTAAATAATGAAGTCTAAAATACTAGAAGGTACCAATGGCAGAATCAGGATATATTTTAGAAATTAAACAAAAGGGTGAGGAAAAATTTGCAGCTTCTGCCTTTGTCTGCTAATTTCAGATAGAGTACAGGTAGTCCTCAACTTATGACCACAACTGATCCCAAAATTTATATTAAGTGAGACAGTTGTTAAGTGAATGTTGCCCACTTTACAACTCTTCTTGTTATAGTTATTGGGTCACTGCAGTTGTTGAGTTAGTAATATGGTTGTTGAGTAAATGTGGCTTCCCCGTTGACTTTGCTTGTGAAGGCGATCACATAACCCCAGGACACCACAAGTTTCATAAATATGAATCAGTTGCCAAGGGTCTAAATTTTTATCACATGACCATGAGGATGTTGCAACAGTTGTAACTGAAAAAATTTCATACGTCACTTTTTTCAGGGCCACTGTAACTTTGAACGGTCACTAAATTAACAGTTTTAAGTCAAGGACTACCTGTTTTATAGTCATATACTTTCCTTCTAATCTGGAAGAAAAAAATGAAAGTAACTAATACACAAATACATATTTAAAACAACATATATAAAAAGAGGAAAAGGGAGGGATGCTATGAGCAACATAATACAAGTACCTAAAGAACAAATTTGTGCTCTTCCCTAGGAACATGTCTGCTTTAGCTAGAAGAAGCCGGATATGGCTTTACAGAATCCTTATATTTTCACTACTTCAGGCTAAGTCAGGGGAAATGCAGAATGACTATTTCAGGGTAAGGGAAAAGATGTGTATTTTTGTACTGTATCTTCCTACAGTACAAGAGAGGGAATCCGTAGTATTGAGACATTGCAAATTGCAATTCCCTTACATGTTGAGAATTGCTACTCTCTATTCTTTTCTGCTGAATGTGACGTTATTAAACATTTATAACACAATATATAAATTCTCTAACATACAACCAGTGCTTCTGAAGTAGAGGCAACTCAGTTCTGAATGCCCTTCTGGAAAAAGACACTTTATTTCTCTTCCTCTTTTTTTGAATATTTGGTGCTCTGATTTTTCTGGACCTCTCCAATTATATGTTTAATTTTTACAGCTTGCCCCAAGCAAAATAGAAATATAATAAAAATATAAAATTGTATGCAGATGTAAACCAACCCACCAGCTCCAAGTTAGACACTGTTAACAATGAATTAAAGCTGAAGACTTGGAAGAATAGAATTATCTTCAACCTATTTTCAGGAGGAAGGATCTATTTGAGGAAGGAACTTTATAAACACCTCTGGAGTTTGGAAATTCCAAAATGGGGGAGGGGGAGATTACTGCCATGGAAATGGTATCTCATCCATGTCCTCACTGGATGGCCAGATTCAATTCTGCTTTTGTAGAACAGGAAGATAAAACACACCTTTCCCTCCAATTATTATACAGAAAAGTAGCCCACATTACGATGATGCAGGTAAATTTGCCTCAAGTTATTGAGAAAGGGCAAGTTTTTTTTTCAGCAATGGATAAATCCTGAGAACTGGCATAATCCAACTGGGCACCTACCTCATGCTGCAGTTTTTGTTTCTCTCTCTCAATTTGCTGCTCCATTTCCTCATATAGCTTCTGCACCTTCTTATTGTGATCAGGTATTTGTCTAGAAGAGTGCCAATAAAAAGATGTTAAGGGATGTTTATGCACACAAAGAGGCTCTTCAACTGTTACTACACTAGCTTATGTTCAGTCTGCTCAGTAACTTATTTTACAGGAGGACTGTTCTGTAACAAATACACTAGTACAACCTCACCAGTTCCCTTAAGGTAGACAGACCAGAGGCCATTGGCTTCCCACTATTTCTTCCACTGCTATTCCTTATATTTTTCCAAAGCAGCCTTTCCCACCATAGTGATTCTCAGCTATGTGGGGATTATCACTCACAGATGTTGCAACAGTTCTGCAGAGCCCCATTTTAGAGAAAGATATCTTAAAGAAACAAAACTGTCCATGGAGTCCCTATTTAATTATGTTTACTTTGTTAAAACTAGTGGGTCATATATAGTGCCAATGTGGGAAAACAATAGACCTCATGAAAAATCTGACCTCAAGCATTTGCAGCTATCAATAATGACTTCTAATTCCCAATTATTAACTTCTTCTCTCCACTTCACCCAATTATAGTTTACATGAGGAAAACTTGGCACACTACATTGGCTAAAAAACACTAATCCTTGAACTCAAAAGTTCTTTATTCCCAGGTGTATGTGCTGACCTCATATAACATACTGAGCCAAATCCAAACAAACAATGCCAAGGCTTAAACCAATTATGTATTAACTCTGCTAACTGTGGCCTATCTGACAAACCATAGTTCAACAAAATATGCAGGATTTGTGAACTCAGGCTTTGTCTTTTGATAAAGATTTTTGAAGCTAAAAAATCTGCCTTCTTTGCCCTCTTCTGATGTAGGCATGGTTCCTACATTACTTTTTTTAAATGGTTTATTTTAAAAGCAACGGTAGCTGTAACATGCTGTGCTGTATGATTTATAGATCTCATGACTATATTTTGCATATCACACTAGTCATCAACAAACGAACTACCCCAGCTTAGTAATGTTATGTAATTCAGGTACTGAGAGGTTCCACACACCCCGCCCTTTACAGCTCCATAGTTACTTTTCCTGGAATTGTGTTGCTTTCCCCATTTTAAAAATCTGTTAATAAAAACACATCCCATATTTTCATTTCTATATAGTGACCTACATTTTCAGGAGTAACTGTATCTTCTCTTTTTCATGCTTAGCTTCCTTGATCAAATGTGTCATTTTAGCCAAGAACTCCTTCAGATTTCCCAGTAGGTTTGGTTCTGCCTCCCAGAGCTGCACCCAGATCTTCCAGATTTCTGACTTGCTGTACAAGAGGAGAATTTATTGCTTCCTGGTCAATATTCTGGTTCAATTACTTTTAATATTTTAGCTTATCCCAGTTCTAGCTGAACATGAATAAATCAGCATGGAAATGTGTGTTAAGGCTGAAACGTTTCTATTGCCAGCATTGAAATATCCATATTTCCATATAAATTGTCTTGGAAGTGATTCATTTACAAGTAAATCACAAAAGATTTTGGGTAAATGAGATGTAATAATATATATGCTAACTTGGTTTCAATCAGATCAATTGACAAGTGTAATGCTTGCTGCTGGTACTTGGTGTTCCACACAGCTGTAGATAACAGCTGCAAAATATGATGTAAAGGGATACCTATGAAAATGAGTGGGATATCTAAGGATAGAGGACAGGCGGAATTACATAAGGAAGGAAAATATTTTTACTTATGCTAAACTACTTAAGCAGATAAAACTAATTTTGCTGGAAAATCAGAAACAGATTTTGCACCTGATTGATGGAACTTGGAGTTCTAGTAAACAAACAAATAAATAAAAAAATAAAGTGCCACCAGTCTTATTTTTGTCTATCCTTTCTGTGGTGGGTCTTTGTCCCCTGTGATGGTGCTTTATTTTTCAGGTGCTTAAGGAAATTCAATTTTGCATCTTCTTTAGCTAAAATTGCATTGCCAAAACCCAAGGCTTTCCTATTAGATTTCAAGGGCACAATCAAATAATTTATAAACATCTTGCAAAATGGATGGAGGTAAGATCTTCATCGGCCAATTTTCCTTTAAAGCTTATGAGATCACCTACATCACCTTCTGCCTTTAAGGCCCTTACATTTATTTAACTTGTTGATTTGTATCAAATCCATTTATCTTTCACCCATTCAGCTTCCATTTATCTGTGAGAGTCAGTATGAAACAGAGGTAAAGCTATCATATTGTTCTTACTCTTCAAAAACATTATCAGCTCCCAGTTGGTTAATGAAAGACTCAAAATGTTTTTTCTCCTCACTATTAATTTCCTCCAAGAACAAGTTTGAAGTTGCCTTCATCAAAGCTGTCTTCCTTTTCCTTTATTATCAAGATCTGTGATCCCAAAAAAATGCCCTGAAAATAAACAAATAAAATTATGCCACATACTCATATGGCTGAGTACAGTATCATGGAGCTACTATATGGAAACTCCTTAGTGCAGGGTTTCTCAACCTTAGCAAGGCTGAAGATATGTGGACTTCAACTCCTTGATCTCCATCCCCTCTAAGGCCACCTGTAATAAGATAAAATTAAAGAAAAGTGGGCAGGTGACACAAAACTGACATTTGAATTTTTATCAAAGTTTGCTCATTCACTATTGAACTCCTTAGTCACACTGAAAGAGTAACTAAAAGCTTCACTTTACCTGCATATCAGATTGTGGAGTATAAAACTTCTTTGCTTTCATCAGTTCCAGTTCTTTTCCATGGCTTCAGAATTAAATAACCCTTCTTCTGACATAGAATATCTTTGTAGTTTTAACAGGGGCTTCTTCTTGCTTCCAGGGACTAAGTCTAAAGTGTTCTGCCATTAGCCAACATTCTCTACTTGTACATGGTTGACAGCTTGATTGGGTGGGGAGAGGATTTATCCTTAATATTTACATCCTCAGCAGCCTTATTATTTTGACATAAGAGACACACATGGTAAGTATTAATATTTAACTGTATTAACATTTTACTCACAAATTTTGCACAACAAACTAAGCCTTAGTTAATTGAATCATAGTTTATATAACACACTGGACAAATTAATTTTTTCAGCTGACTGAATTCAGATAATTCAGAACTTCAGTATGAAGAATCCCAGGGCAATTTAGGGCAGTATTTCTTAATCCCAGCAATTTCAAGAAAGGAGGGGGCTTCAAATTCGAAAATGTATCAGCTAGCACGCTGGCTACGGAATTCTGCGAGTTGAAATCCACATAACTTGAAGTTGCTGAGTCATAGAAACACTGGTCTGTAGGGTATTGTATAAATCCAAGCATGGATAACCAGTTAAAGTAGGTTGTTCCAGGTGAAGAGTATCAGTGCATTTGCTTGTTGAGACATTTTTAAATTAAACTCACTCAAATGTTATAGGAATTAGGACCAGGAACATAGATTTACACATACTTCAGCATCCAGTGTGCTGTTCAGTGTGGACAGTTACAGAAATTTCCTGATTTAGTAAACATCCCGGGTGTTAGGTTCGAGTAATGAGAGGCTGAACCAGGGCATGGATGCAACAAATACTTTATTAGAATAATAAAGGACTGAACGTGCTTGCCAAGCCTGGAACTGGCTCGCAGCGATCAGCAACTGGTTGGACCCCGCAGCCTGCTTTTATAGCTGGTTGCTGGGGAGAACCAACCAATGGGAGAGGGCAACCGCCCCCGCAGCGCGGACGGACCTGGGTGGGAACTTCTTTAAGTTCCAGGGACATAACACCCCTTCCCCCCAGATGCGAACACGCATAGTCTTTAAGGTACGCGGGAGGCTTGTGCTGGCGCCCAGAACGGCGCAACTCTGGGGAGTTGTCTGGTAGATCAGAGTCTGCAAGGGAAGGTTGGACCGGTGGGATGTCACGCACGCGTTCCTCGGTCAGTGCCGGTTCGGGACTCGTAGGGCTGGTCACTGGGGATGTGCTTCCGTTGACTGGTTCGGACTGGTCAGTCATCTGGTGGTCACGGGTCGTGTTCGGGGTCCCCGACTCGGCTGCAGGCGTGAACTGGTCCCTGGAATTGGTGCTGATGTGGGGTTGATGCTGTAGCCCTGCACCGGTCTGCAACCACGAGTCACTGCTAACGTGAGTGCCTTGGCGCTTCCGCAGCTGATCCAGGTGCCTTCTCCAGATTCGGCCATCCTCCAGTCTGACTCGATACGATCTGGGTCCTGTGATGGCCACGATCTCGCCCGGGATCCACAGAGGGTCTCCAGCAAAGTTCCTCGCGAACACGGGTTCCTGTAAGACAAAATGCCTAACCCTCGATGTGGAAGCGAGGGGAGAGTCAGGGCAGTAATGTGGGTGAAGCCTGTCCAATACAGTCCGCAGGCGTCTACCCATCAGGAGTTCAGCCGGGGACTTATTGGTGACTGTGCACGGGGTTGAGTGCTGGCTCAGCAAGAAACGGGAGAGTCTGTGGTGCCAGTCTTCCTTGCTGAACCTAGCTAGAGCTTCTTTAGTGGTCCTAACGGCTCTTTCTGCCAACCCGTTACTGGCAGGATGAAAGGGGGCCGTGAAGATGTGGCGGATGCCCAGATTGGCAGCGAAGCGACTGAACTCGGCCGATGCGAACTGGGGGCCATTGTCGGAAACAATTGAGTCTGGTAGCCCGTGCGTTACAAACAGGCGAGTTAATACCTTGGTGACCGCTTGCGTGGTGGTTGTGGGCAGTTGTGCCACGTCAATCCATTTAGAGTAAGAGTCCACGACCACCAGGAACATTTTGCCGTGCATCGGGCCCGCTAGGTCGATGTGAATCCTGGACCAGGGTGCGCTGGCGCTTTCCCACTTGGTGGGGGTGGCAATTGGAGGGGATGGACGGGATTCCTGGCAGGGATGGCAGGAGCTTACCCATCTGATGATGTCATCGTCGAGGCCGGGCCACCATACGTAGCTGCGTGCTAATGCCTTCATCCTGACGATGCCAGGGTGGCCCTCATGCAACGCCTCCAAAACTCGGGTACACAGTGAGGTCGGGATGACCACTCATGTGCCCCACAGCAAACAGCCCTGCAAACTGGATAACTCCTGTAGGCGGGTCTTAAAAGGCGTGAATTTGGTTTCAACATCACTGCCCGGCCACCCCCTCCTCACCCAGTCCAGTACCTGGGCGATCGTTTTGTCTGCCTTGGATTTGGCGGCAATGTCAAGGGCAGTGATGGGGAGGTCCAGTTGGGTGACCTCAAAGATAGCATGGACCGGGGCAGGATCCTCAGCTGGAGCAGGTAGGGGGCAGCGGCTGAGGGCGTCTGCGTGAGACAATGTTTTACCTGGACGGTGTATGAGTCTATACGAGTATGCCGCGAGGAAAAGAGTCCACCTCGTCATTCTAGGTGACAGGACTTGAGGGGTCTGTTTGTCACCTGCTAGTAGACCCAGGAGAGGCTTATGATCCGTGACCAGCTCGAAAAAGTGGCCAAAAGAAATTCATGGAATTTCTTCACAGCTGCGACAGCTGCTAAAGCTTCCTTATCGATTTGGCTATAATTGCGCTCTGTAGCAGAGAGCGTCCTGGAAAAAAAAGCGATGGGGGCCTCAGAGCCATTGAGGAGTCTGTGGCTTAACACTGCCCCAATTCCAAAAGGGGATGCGTCCGCTGCTAGCACTAATGGAAGGTTGGGGTCAAACTGAATAAGGACCGCCTCCGACGTGAGTAGTGATTTGACTGCACGAAAGGCGGAGTCTTCCTTGTGTCCCCAATGCCAAGCCGATTTTTTATCCAAAAGTCTGTGCAGGGGTTCCGCCACAGATGCTTTATGGGGCAGGAACGACGCATAAAAATTCAATAGCCCCAAGAAGGCCTGAAGTTCCGCTTTGGAGGTTGGAGTGGGTGCCTCGTGAATTGCCTTAACCTTGGACTCCAGGGGGTGAATGCCTGAGGCGTCAATTTTATAACCCAGAAAGTCCACCTGTCTAGTGGCAATGGCACATTTTTCTTTTTTTAATTTGAGGCCATGCTGTCTGAACCTCTCTAACACTGCTCGAACTCTCTGGAAGAGTTGGGGTCTGTCCCTGGCCGAGACTAAGATGTCGTCGAAGTAGGGTACTACACCAGGGAGGCCCTGCAAAATCCGCTCCATGAGGGATTGAAAAATGCCTGGGGCAACACTTACGCCAAATTGGAGACGCTTGCACCGGAAAGCACCCCTGTGGGTGACAATGGTCTGGAGTTCCGCTGTTTGGTTGTCAACAGGGAACTGTTGATACGCTTGAGACATGTCCAATTTGGCAAAAATGCTGCCAGGTTCAAAAGTGTGTAATAAATGCTGAATGACGGGCACTGGGTAAGCGCTAACTTGTAAAAACTTATTAATTGTGGTTTTGTAGTCCGAGCAAATTCTCAGGCTACCATCTTTTTTGAGGGGTGTGACAATGGGCGTCTCCCATTTGGCGAAATCTGTTGGCTCAATGACCCCTTGTTTTAATAATTTATCCAGTTCCGCATCTAATTTAGGCCGAATAGCGAATGGGACTCTACGAGGTTTTAGCCTGATTGGGACTGCTTGGGGGTCGACTGAGAATGAGATAGGGGTACCGTTATAACACCCGAGTTCATTGCTGAATACGTCTGAGTAATCAGCGAATAAGGAGTCAGTGTCAGAGGTTGAGACAGCATGGACTCCTGTTAACCCTAGGCCGAGATGGGGAAACCAATCAAGCCCCAAGAGTGTGGGGAGATTTCCGTTAACTACCACTAGAGGTAGGTGGCCTTTGAAAGTTTTAAAATTAACAAGAAACTTGCCTCTGCCGATTACAGGAATGTCCTTCCCCTGGTAGTCCTTCAGGTTAAACTGGCACTTCTGGAGCCGGTTTCTGGATAGACTGGGCTGTAGTCTCTTGAGGGTGCTCCAAGAGATAATTGAGAGCGCTGACCCCGTGTCAACCTCCATGCGACAAGGTTTACCTTCTAACAAAATGGAGAGAGAGATTTTACTAATGGCATGGCAAGCGTGCTTAGCATGGTGGTGAGTGCGACAGTTCAATACTTGCCTTTGGGGTCCAGAATGTGAAAAGGAAGGGTGCCTTTGCGCCGAGTTGTGAGCGGCTTGACAGACTCTAGCGATGTGCCCCTTTTTATGACAAATGTTGCAGGTGGCTCCCTTGAATTTGCAGGTGGTCCTCAGGTGAGATCCACCACAGGATAGGCACAGGGTGATGTGCTTGGGTGGACTGATGCTTTCTTGCTTGGCTCCTACCTGCGGGTGTCTGGCGTGGGCGAGGCGGTGGATGTCGGCCGCATCGCTGGGGTCCTCTTCGATGACCACCTCTTCAGAGTGGACTGAAACTGCACTTTGTTTGGAAGCAGGACCTTGGATTTCGGTGGCTGAGTGTGCTGCCAGCTCTGCTGCCAGGGCTTCCTCGACGGCTTGCGCGAGGTTGAGGTCCTTCCTAGCGAGTAGGCGCCTTTGGAGGTGAAGATCCTTGACTCCGCAGACTAGCTGATCGAGGAGCATGTCCTCCAGGTAGGTCCCAAACCCACAATGGAGAGCTGCAGTTCTGAGGGCAGCCATGTACTGGTTGATGGTCTCTTTGTTTGATTGCTTCCTCATTTGGAAGGTGAACCGCCTGGCAATCTGTGAGGGTCTAGGAGAATAGTGGTTAGTAAGGATTTCTAACAGTTCTGTCCAGGGAACATTTTTTAACTCACGTGGAGCCACGAGTGCTGTGGCAGTATCAAAGACGATGGCTCCACAGTAGATCAGAAAATATGATTTTTTCCGGTGTTCCCTTGCATCAGCCAGCCCAATTGCGTCGATGTAATGGTTAAAGCGATTCTTGTATGACTCCCACTTCTCCTCATCCGGCTTGAACGCTGGGAAAACTGGGTTGGAGTTCATGATGAAAAAAATCAGGTTGGATAATCTGTTGAGAAAATCTCTCTGAGGCAGCAGCAGGAAGGTTTTTTGTGCCTGTGGCAGGCAAGTGACTTCAGCTCTGGAGAGGCTTTTCACAACTCTCTCTCTCTCTCTGGGTTAACATGAGGTTAAGCTGCAACGGTCGTTGGCAGCGTTTTGAAATTCGCGCCTGCGTGGGCGTCAGTGACTTTGTAATACAGCACCGCGCTGTACTTCTTGGGCGGAAATTCAAATGACAGCCATTTGAATTTCGCGCCTAAAGAAACGAGCAGCTGCGGCTCGCAGCGCTTCACTTTCCCTGTAGCTTGGCTAACTAGCGGCTACAGATGCTTCTCACTCTCGCTGCTTGCTGACCGCTCTCTCTGGCTGCGGATCAGCGTTCGCTCTCGTTGCCTGCTGATCGTTCTCTCTGGCTGCGGATCAGCGTTTGCTCTTATTGCCTACTGATCGTTCTCTCTGGCTGCGGATCAGCGGCTAGTGATTCAGCGGTTGCATTGTGCCTCTGGTAGCCATCCCATCCTCGTCGCCAGTGTTAGGTTCGAGTAATGAGAGGCTGAACCAGGGCATGGATGCAACAAATACTTTATTAGAATAATAAAGGACTGAACGTGCTTGCCAAGCCTGGAACTGGCTCGCAGCGATCAGCAACTGGTTGGACCCCGCAGCCTGCTTTTATAGCTGGCTGCTGGGGAGAACCAACCAATGGGAGAGGGCAACCGCCCCCGCAGCGCGGACGGACCTGGGTGGGAACTTCTTTAAGTTCCAGGGACATAACACCTGGGTTCTTAAGTGATTGGCTACCTAAGGCTGCCAGTCGATTTCTGGCACCTGGAAAGTAGAAAACATCTTTCATATGAGTGATCTATTTTTTTAAGGAACTACTTTGATAATATCTGATCTCTAATTTCTAACTTCCTGATTCTAATTTGGCTGTTACAAGCTAATTTGGCTGTTACCAAGCTCAGACAATAAATCAACAATATTTATAGCCTGTAGACATTTTTATTTCCAACCCACAAAGATTTTTGTGGCTTATGATGAAATATATTTAAAATGTGTGGGGAGTGGGGAGGCTGTAGCATGTGTATAGTTTACAGAAAGTTCTGTGCTCAGTACCTAGCATTTCTAGCTGATGGATCAAGGAAAACTGCAAGAGGAAAAATATACTCTCCTACCATTTTTAGGGGAGAATCATAAACATTGTAAAGTAAGCTATAAAAATGATTAACTTAGCTTTTGAAAACAGAATAATTCTCAAGAATACATGTTTCAGTTTCAGTCCATGTAACATACTGCCAAGCTCATTCAATTTCTAAAACCCCTCTTCCCCCCCACCTCTCTCTCTCTCTCTCTCTCTCAAAAGTGCTGCTATCAATTGCTTCCTAGTGAGCAATTGTCTGCCCCATATAGTGTCCACATTGACAAATATATTCTACATTATTACATGCAAAAATCAAATAACGTATGCACTTTTTTCCTACATTGGATGCTGGGGGTTTGGGGCTAATTGTATTCCAAAATTATGACCTGATGCCTTTTTGGGAAAATCTTAAGAGCTACATATGTTGACTCTTATAGGCATTGTGTGCTTTTAACAACTGCCTGGTGAGATTTCAGTTTGTGAAAGAGGCACAATAAGGAAAAGCCAACACATTTTTGATATGCTGCACTTGGCTTGTTTTTAGAAGCAACTCCGTTTCAGAGACTGAATTCACAGATGTTAAGCCATAGCTTGTTTAACTTCAGGTTCTAAAATAAGTCAAGAATTTAGCTGGATTCACTCAATCATAAACCAAGAATTCCAATCTACTGTAACTTACTTTATGTCACATGCTAAACCAAAACCAGACAAAACACATTATGGCTTAAAGTTATGTATGAACTCGGGCCCAATTTCCACCATTAAAATAAAATTTAACTTCAAAAAAAAAAAAAAAGCTTTCTCAGCCAAGGCAGAAATGAAGCCTAACTTGAAATTTAACCCTGGTTGAACTCTTAATAAAACTTACCTGTCAATAAAAAGACAGAGCGTTTAGGGTGTTCTACAGTGCAGGATTCATCCACTTTGAGATGGTTCCCTTATTTTTTTTCAAGAGGAAGTTAGTGCAATTGCAAAGCAGGGGGAGGTTTCATCTACTGGTTTATTTCACCAGCTGCTCTGAACCATCAGTTTGTCAGTTTCATTCTTGTGCAACCCACCTCTGGTTTAGTTAAAAAAAGGACTGACCATTTTTTTAAAAAGGATTTAGGCTCCATTTGGCCTCTAGGCAGCATTTCTCTTGCTGGGGAATTCTGGGAGTTGAGGTCCACATGTCTTAAAGTTGTTAATGTTGAAAAACACTGCTTTAAGGGCATGCTGGAAGCTACATTTCACAAAGCAGTGAGCATGAACCCAGGAAAACACCTAAAACTGATTTTGTTTCTTTTGCATTTAATTCAGATTAAATAACATTGGGATTATTTCCCATTATTTTAGGTATGTTTGAAATCTTACATTATATTAAATATGGCATTGGATAACTTTTAGCATTCCCAGGGACCATTCATACTACTGGCATATATGGTATTTCTCAAGATACCTGTTGGAGAATTTGGCTCTTTTCCACATTTAATGCAAAATTAGAAATTTGTTACAGTTATACTGTTTGTTGTGCTAAATGTTAAATCAGCAGCTCAAAATGAAATTCTTTTTCAAATCAACTCTAAACAGGACAATATTTCTAAGTAAATAAGTGTCAAACTCAAGGCTCGAGAGGCCGCCCTAGAACAGTGAAGGACTGGCCCGCTGTGCCTCTCCCAGCAAAAACGGAGCCTGGGCTCCATTTTTGGCTGCAATAGCCTCTTGTAGCCCTCTGCCAGAAAAACCTGACCGGGAGGCCATGAATCGCCTCCCAAGCTCCGTTTTTGCTGGCAGAGGGCTGCAGGAGGCTGTCGAGGCCGAAAACAGAGCCTCAAATGAATGACGTCAAGCTGGCCACACCCACTCTGGCCAGGCACCCCCGCCCCCTGAGGTCAAACACAGCCCTGACGTGGCCCTCAATGAGATCAAGTTTGACACTCCTGAAGTAAAGGATGGCAACAACTTATCACAAATTCATGTCAATTACGGTTGATGCAACTGTGACTGAGGTAGAAATATTTCAATATTTCAATACAGAAAAATATACTTTATGGAACATAACATATTTATGGAAAGGTACAGTCATGAATTTCTATGCTAGAAGAGTTTGTCTGAATCTAAGCTGGGCTGAGATGGCACCCAATGTTTTTCTTCGTTCAGGTTAATTGCTGTTTTTCCTAACAATACCTGTATAGTAACCTGCTTCCCATTCTGCCATATTGTTTATTTTAAATGCACATTGATTAGCTGTTATTAAAAGGGAAATTTTAACAAGCAATGGTGCCTTTGTACCAATGTGTGCATTGCTTATCTCATGCTAAGTTAAGACTTAGGCACAAGATGTTGCAATCAAAAAGTTAGATAGAAGTCATAAAATGGAATTGCACCCTAATAACATCCTACAAAATTCAGAAGTATTATGAGTTGATCATTCTAAAGGATGAATATAATTACAGACGCAGGTTCATTTTTTTAACCTAATTCATAGTTTATGTGAGAAAAGCACTTCAAATATTGCAGAGCACAGTAGTAACTATGGACTTTTTTATTTTATTCTGTAATCCCTAGAGTCTAGATTGTCTTATCAAAAACACATTGTGTATTAACTTTTTTTCCAAGCAGGATTTATTAAGTGTTTCTAGATTATGCCATGAAAGATACAGAAATTTCATACAAAGCTCTCTCTTCAAGACTGTTTATAGAAATCAATTGATTGTATTCAAATTTCTTATACTTTCCCCAATATCACTTTTTCCTAAGTTTACACAATGTGCTAATTATAACAGATTGTTTTGGCTTAATGTATGGATCTCAGCTACTGTAATTAATGGTTCGGTGTCTTTATGTAAGCCCAGATAATGGTGACTTATTCAATAAATCACAACTAAGCAAACTAATTAAGCTTGATAGAAAGGCTGTTTCCATACTGCACTTATCCATGGTTAACTGAATCAAGATTTACTCACTGAAATGTCAGTTTTAAAGGAGATTGGCTAGTCTGTAATTCAGTGGATCATTCTACAGAGTTTTTTTTACCAGAGTTTTTTTACCATGATAAAATCTTTTGTAAAGTCCTTTACCCTCTAAAACTTTTATTTTTAAGGGCCCATCATATGTCATCACTGGACAGAGCATTAGTATGCTCAATTCTACATGAAGCATGCAAGAAATTCACACCAGACAAAGTGCTGTTCCATTATGAAGTGGCTTTATTTTACTCCCAGACTTAAGTCAGTTCAGCAGCATTATATTCACAACTGGATTAATGCTCAAGAATCCCAGCATTATCCTGAATGTAAAAGTGCAACTGTCAAAGTGGCCAGATGTGACTATAGAAATTCTAACCAAAATCTTCAGAAGACCCTAAGGAAATTTATTATATAAAAAGTGCCTGAAGCTGTTTTTCTCATAGGTTGGCCTTTGTGCAGATGGTATGAACCAACATGAACCTCCAAACTCAAGCAAGCAAGCAAGCTTCTCTTTCATGGTTAGAACTGAATGTTTGCAGGCTGCAGGTGATCTGATAAAAGAATTTCCTAAAAACAACACATGTTGCACTATGGTAACAAAATTCTGACAAGAGACCCATGTCCCTAACGTATTACAACAAGATGGCAATAAAGCCATTGCATCAATGCAAGGAAATTTGCCATTAAAATGGGTTCCAAAGTTTTGATTATAATACAAGAAGGCCTGAACTTTTGATTATAATAGCACACTGTATTCAGGATTAAGGTTTGGATATTTGATAGGAAAGTGCAACAGCAAGTATTTATAATAGCCCCAAATTCCAAGCAAAAGTAATCTGTAAATTAGATTATCTCATATTAAGATACAGTTGCCAGTTTGGCAATGCTTCTTATTTAAAGTCACTTGGAGAACAAAGGGAGCTATAGGAATTAGAGAAAGCAAGTCTGGGCCAAGTCCATATATCAGCTTCTATCACTAAGTTGCTGTGCAAGTGAAGTAAGGCAACAGAAAGTCAAAAATTATACTGCATCACCCCTTGCTGGCACACACTATTTTCCCTCACTAATCACTATAATGCTACATAATTGCAAACGGATGATCTGTATTTAAGAAGATTCAATACTAATTAAGGTGGCAAAGAACATACTGTATAGAAGAAGTTCGTAAGACAGTAGTGAAACATGCTAGATTTTATGATTATACTTGTCCTTCCCACAAATATTATGTGTTGCATCTTCTGTCTTTTGTATTTTTGGGAGACAATTGTATCATGTATTCCTGTACAGTTATATAACAAAAGAACATATAAATTACCCAGAAAAATAACTGATAAAAGGCTACAATATTTACAATATTTCTGACCCTACCCTCTTCACAGCAGTAAGTGCTACGGTTTAATGCACACTTGTACCCACCATAACCATAGATTCTTCATCTTTAAAAAAAATCCCTGACCAGCCTGAAAAAAAACCCCAATCCATTCTTTTCCCCCTCACAATATGTTTAAACATAATAAAGTAAAAAGTTGCAGGAAGATCAATGTTTAAGATATTATCCTATAATTCTATTGTTTCCTAGACCCGCACCCGCATATAGTGAGTCATCATATCAAGCTTTTCCTGAGGCCCATAAACGGTGACAAGTAAATGACACATAAAACAGACTGCTGCAGCTAGCAGAACTTAGGTTGGCCCTTTCTTGTATCCATCAACACTGGCCCCCTATAGACTTGGCCCTTTAGATATGATTTCTCCTGCTGCAACAAGCATATTTAAGGTAAGATTTTACAATCTTTCATTGCACATAAGGCTCCAGTGCTATCAATGATAAAAAAAATTATATCCTTCTGAAGTGTTGCACTAGTCCACTAAAACATAACATAAAATACATAAAATAAGAGATCTCTGGCTCTTCAGAGAAGGAACTGTAATGCTGAATAGCTGGTCCTTCAAAATAGCCATCCTGCATGAGTTCACTGGGTGTGGGACCCAAGTAGGTCATTCCAGCTAATAATAAAGGCAGGTCAAGATCTTCAGACAACAGACACGGATGCTTGCAGTGTTGTTATTATGGCTTTGGCTTATATGGGACAGTTCTTCGCTTTGAACCATAAAAGTCTAGAAAAGAGCAGAAAAACAAATTAACAATTTTACCAAAAAGGATCAGACCAAGTGCCCAATGGGATTCAAACATGTCCATATATCTGCACACAGATTTGAGTACAAACACCAGCCAACAAGGCCTTGCATCTCCAGAACTGTCATATTAATTTTATATATATATATTACTTTGTCTCCAAGTAACAATTAAAAAAATAGAGTAACTAAATCTCCTTAAAAAGCCTATCAGGATAACATTAATGGTTCTGAGTCAAATTACTGGAATTTGTCAAAAATAGCATGATTTAATCTAGTTAAAGAACTGCAATATATATGTATGTATGTATGTACGTATGTATATGTATATGTGTGTGTGTGTGTGTGTGTATCTATATCTATATCTATCTATCTATCTATCTATCTATCTATCTATCTATCTATTTATCTAATATTCCTATTGTTTCTTTTTATTTTTCTTATATGTATCCATTTCATGTATTCATAACTATGTTTATACTTATATCTGTTATCTTATAATTGCTTGACAAATAAATAAATAAATAGATTTGACCTTAATATTGCAGTGTTTGCTTGTGTATTAGGGCATACAATCAGGAAATACATTTGAAATAATAATTTTATCACCAAATGCCAGTTTTTGTTTCCTTTTCTATTGTCACAGAAGACATGCAGTCTGATAAATGTGATTAGGTAAAATGAATACTCCATTTATAATCTTACATATTTTTAAACCAAATACATAAAATGTTTCAACAAGGTGTCTTTATACACATATTTGCTATGTCTATAAATTAAAATGAATGTACTTGCACTGTTCCTAATGATGAATGAACACTAAGTTTGTTCAAGATTAAACAACACAAGCTGACATATCACACTGTTCTTAACATCATATGTGGCAATTAAGTATCTTCTAAAAGTTAAGTCAAGACACAAATGCCCAATTTTAAATACATTATTAAGTTCAAACTGTGGATTTTTTTAAAAAAAATGGGATTTGGGTTTTATAAAACTTCATTTCAGTTCCTGTTCTGGATATTAACAACTCCTGTTTAAGTTAACACAAAGAACCATTAGAGTTGCTCCATTCTTACCTTTGATACTTGTCTGCTTTATTTTCAAACATCTGGGGGAATCAGCCTTACAAGCGTCAAGGCCCACCTGCGCTGGTCTCTCTGTCTTTGTGTGCCTCTTGAAGAGTGCTGGAGGACTTAGGCTCTTTTCCCCTGTACAGCTGTTCTCCTTTGTGTGACCCAAGAGAGCCGGAGATGGCAGCATATTTAAATGAGATACCTTTTCCCATTTGTAATTCCCTTCCAGTGGGGTTTCTGTTTCAAAGTCAAAGTTCCACTTTTGCTGGGCTTCTTCCAGCTGGACCTTCATCAAGGACTGAAAGTCCTTCTGGAGCTGTTCATGATCAACTGGTCCAAAAAGATTTCTGCATAGTTTCCTGCTGCAGAAAGGTTTAAGGATTTTACTCTCAGAAAGAGGCATGTTTCCTACTGGGAGAAAGATAAGGAACATTTTAAAAAGGAGAGGTTACTTTTTGTCTCCAAGTAACAATTAAAAAAATAGAGTAACTAAACCTCCTTGAAAAGCCTATCAGGATAACATTAATGGTTCTGACTCAAATTACTGGAATTTGTCAAAAATAGCATGATTTAATCTAGTTAAAAAACTGCAATATGTCTCAAAAGAGAGAGAAAATATATCTAGGCATCATTATACAAGCTAAGTGTGACAGAGCTCAAATAAAAATGTTATTAGAAACCTTAGTTGGAAAGCAACTTTGGATGAGTGGGACCCTTTCATATTCTGTATAGAAGCCATATCTCTTAAAAAAAAAACCCTGAACCACATGGAATTGTATTAATGAGATCCTCACGACATATTTTACCAAGAGTTCACCCTGAGAAAGAAGCATGTGAGGGAATATTTCAAGAATTAAAGTTTCTTTGGAATACCTTTTACCAGCTTCCAAGTAGCTTCTCTTTGCCCTATACATGTCAGAACTATTCTTCCTAATGTTTAAACAGTTTTGAACACAGAAAAGAGTTGCCCAATAGTTATAAGTAATTAAATGCTTCTAGTCCATGGAGAACTAAATGAATTGCACAACCCAAATGTTAACTTTGTTGTCTCACGTAATCTTTTTCTTACTGGGCACCAACAAAGGCAGGTACAATGCAAAAGAAAGCCTACTTTTAAGATACAGCATATTGCACTGTGCAGAAATTGTATATGTTAAGATGGCCTATGAAAGTGGAAATTTCCATTGTCAGATATCTACTGTTTATACATCCTCACCATTCAGATAGGCCTAATGTTTTGTTTCAGAATTTCTTCTGATTTTCTGTATTTATTCACTCTGAAAGGTACTTCATACAGGACTTAAATATTTCACCCACTTATATTCTGAAGTACTGTTAAAACAGAGATTAGAACAGCAGCAAACCATGTGTGTGTGTGTGCGCGCGTGCATGCGTGTGCATAATCAAATAGGGTGAGACAACAGAAACAGGGTCATAATACAGGCATACAAAAGACTGCATTGTAATCCTATGTCTGCCATCTTGTCTTTTTTTTTTAACCTTACTCTTTGAACTGGATTAAATTAGCCTAGTATAATAAACTCTGACTCCCCAGATTTAAAAAATAGAAAAGATGCATGAAAGATATAATCTTACATATCCATTCTATATTTGTGATAGCATCATCATACCATAAAACTCAATACACCCCCAATAAAGTTCCTGTTTTAAGAACCAGGTAATTGTAAAGGAAAACCCTGAATCAAAAATAGAGTATAACACTATTAGCAGAATAGTATCCATATCTTTTAACACTAACAGTGCCAAAGTCCAGATATGTGGTTACGTAGCACCAATCATCCAATTTCTGTATGTTAGAATTCTTCCGACCATAATAGCAATAGCACTTAGACATATATAATGCTTCACACTGTTTTATAGCCCTTTATAAATATTAGCATATTGACCCCAATAATATGGGTCCTCATTTTAATGACCTCAGAAGAATGAAAGGCCAAGTCAACCTTGAGCCAGGATTGAACGGCTCTGCAGCTGGCAGTCAGCAGAAGTAGCCTGCAGTATTGCATTCTAACCACTGCACCACCAGGCTCGAAAGGAGTTTGCATTAACTACTTCAGTGTATTTGATATCTTTAACCAATAAAGAACTACAGTTTGGTGTCTGCTCATTATCTCCCCTCTATTCAAAAGGCTCATCACAAGGCAAGTAGCTAATGTTATGGCATTAATGCAGTTATGAATCCCATTAATGAAGAGCATGCTACTAGAGAGCCTCCAAACATGATTTCTGACTAGCGTATAAACTGAAGACCTATTTCACTCTTTGGCAAGCCATCTTTATTTGAATATATATGTATCTTTCCATGCAGAAGCTCCGGATCAAAAAACACAATTGAATTCCATGTCACTGTTTTATTTGGTCAGTGCTTCCCCAGTTTTCACATCTGCATTGCCCAGCATACTGATATTGCTAAAGAAGAGGCAAAGAGATTAAAAATAGTAGCAGCCTTCTCATACCCATTACACACAGCTATGCCAGATGACATCACATCAGAACAAGTCCAGGCAGGTTCGTAACTGCTAAGGACAGGCCACAGCTTGATGAGAGTTTTTAACTTACCACTCCAAGTCACTAAAACAGGATGCTTTCCAGATATTTGCAGTTCTCAGCTATTTACCCCACAAATATTAACTCTGGATTGTGTTTCTTTATTCTTATTCTTTCATTGGGAAGCAGTTTCCAATGAAAGAGCAGGCATGTATGGCTGTGGGATTCTATAAGTTGAAATCCACATATTTTAAAATTGTCGAATTGAGAAACATTGGCCTTGCATGCAGACAGACAACAAGCTTGCAGGCTATTGACATGCTTCAAAAGGAGTGAAGGCACAAACAATTGTAACAACATATGTCTGACAAAAGTGCCTGCATCTCAACTGAGTTAAGGCCAATCCACATAGCACATATATGAATCTCAGATCACAAATACTTGTAGATCAATGTTTGGTGGAAGTGGGGTGGCAATCATTAGAATATATAGTATATACCATACTGTGTGCTTTCAATATATGACCAAAACAACTCTAGGCAAGATTTTAGATAGCTTCTCCTGCCCCACCCAAACCCCTGATCCCTGGAACTTTCAGTCAAAAAGAGACCATTTTTGATGCCCTACCAGCAAAGGTATTTTCAAAACTACACATTTCTGGCTTCCAAACCAAGTTTGGTGAAATATACTTTAAGTGTTCATTTATCAGAATGTATCATTGTTTTAAGTGTTATTCAGAACTTTTTCCTTATCTTTCTTGTTGACTACAGCTTGACAGAATATGACAAAATAAATTTAATAAAGCAGTTGAATACACACATATACTGGTTCAGTTATCAATGAATTTAACCAATAGGTTTTTAAGTATTTTCTTATGTCATCCACATCCCCCAAATTGTAAAATTAATTTAAAAAGTAGTATTGGTTAATTCTAAGTAACTGAGTTCCATTGTGGACACTTGTATACTAATATGTGTTCAGTAAGCTGGTTCCTCATTACTGCATCTGACTGGAGAAGAGAGATTTGTTTGTGGCTTCATACCCCAAGCCACAATGGGTTAGTTATAATGTAGTGCAGTGGTTCCCAAACTTTTTCAGTCCACCACCCCCCTTGGTGCTACAAACTCATCCTCAGTGCCTCCCATCCAGGGGTGGGATTGAAATTTCTTAACTGGTTCTGTGGGCGTGGCCTAATTTGTGGGTGTGGCTTGCTGGTCACATGACTGGCTGGGCGTGGCTTGGTGGTGACGTGACCGGCTGGGCATGGTTTGGTAGTCATGTGATTGGGTGGGCATGGCCAGGTGACTGGCAAACCAAATGCAAGTGGTCCTTGCTTAATGGCCAGTTGCTTAGCAAGTGTTCTAATTTATGACTGGACTCTCCAGAGCTACTTGACTTGTTTTTGGAGTTTTGACAGCCATACACACACACACACACACACACACACACACACACACACACACACACACTCCCTTCTAACCCCGCTGGAGCAGGTGGTTGGACTAGATATCTTATTCACTTTCTCCTCCCTCCCTCCCTCTCTCTTTCCTTCCTTCCTTCCTTCCTTCCTTCCTTCCTTCCTTCCTTCCTTCCTTCCTTCCTCTTTCTTTCTTTCTTTCTTTCTTTCTTTCTTTCTTTTTCTGTCCCTTCCTTCCATCCCCTCTTTGTTTATCCCCTTTCTTCCTTTCTCTTCCTTTCTCTCTCCTTTTTCTTTTTGTTCCCTTTTCTTTTTTTCCTTCTTGTCTCTTCCTCTCTCTCTTTCCCTCTCTTTCTTTCTCTCTCTCCCCCCCTCCATATATCCCATTCACTTTTTCCTCCTTCCCTCCCTCTTTTTCTCTCTCTTTCTTTCTCTTTCCCTCTCTCTATCCCTTCCCTTGCTCCTTTGCTCTCCTCCTAAGCTAGGAGAGCCACCTGAAACACACACACACACATACACACACACTTCCAACAAGGTAGTCACCTGGCAGCATTGCTTGTGAGTCCCAGGGACCAAGAACAATTGTCCGTTCACACCCAGTCCCGCGTTGCCTGGAAAAGCCAGCAGGCAAGGTTTCTAGGTCCAACAAAGAGACCACGGGCAGGACTTCCACCCCTCCCTCTTTTGGGGAAAGGGCTGGAAACTGCAAGCAGGAGCTGTGGGAGAAGTGAGTTGCAGGAAAGGTGAGCCAGCCCACCCTGACTGGCTCACCTTTCCCTCTGCCATCAGCTGTGGGAAGAAGATAAGTTTGTAGGTAGCCCAAACTTCAGTGGCTGGTGGCAGAGGAAAAAGTGAGTCAGTCAGGGCAGACCCATCACTATTTGGCTTCCCGCCAGCCTGCATCTCATCAGCTGCTGGGGCTTGCGGGTCGCAGCTACTGAGGGGGAATGCGGGAGGCAACCAGGAAGCACAAGGCTTACACCACCTGCATCACCCCTCTGCCAGCTGCCCCCCAAGCATTTTAGTCAAGTGCAGACCGCCACTATGCAAACTCCATGGGTGGAATATCTGCCCTCGTGAGGCTTGACTCACATCATTCTCACAACGGTGGCCTGCATTCAGCCAAAGCGCACAGGCTGGCGGGTGGCAGAGGGAAGGGGCAGTAGGCAAGGGTCGATGCGGGAGGCATAGCATCATGCTCCCTGGTCACTTCCCCTGCCCCTAGCAGGCAAGACCCAGCAGCTGCGGAGAACCCAGGCAGGACTCAAAGGGCAACGGGTCAGCCCTTCCTCTCAGCCACCAGCAAGCCAGGCAAGTGGAGTGGGGGGAAAGCTTGAACGCTGAGGGTGGCAGCAGCATGGTGGTGGCGGCCTCGGCCAGCCCGGGAGTCGGGACTCAACTGGGGCTGGCAGCAGCAGCAGCATGTAGGCGACCGGGGCTTGCAGAGCCTCACTCTCCTAGGGAGATCCGATGGTGGAAGGCATGCAGTGATGCTGGCTGATTGGCTGGCTGCTGCTAGAAGTGATGGCGGCGGGCGGGAAATGTGGGAAGTGAGCGCGCATGCGCTATATAAGGGCGGGGCGGGCAGGGGTGAATGCCATCATTAATTGTTGCACAATAAGGACTGACTGGGCACGTAATGGAGGAGCGGGCAGAGAGGGGTGGGGCCAGCCAGGGGCCCATTTTACTGGTTCTCCGAACTACCTGGAACGGTAACAACTTGTTCTTGCGAACTGGTAGAATCCCACCCCTGAATTGCGCCCTGCGTGGGGCCCACCTCCAGAACTCCTCTGCCACCCCCCTGGCCTCTTAGCACCCTCCTAAGTCATCCACTGCCCCCCAGGGGGCAGTTCCGCCCTCTTTGGAACCACTGGTGTAGTGTGTGCCTTGAACCCATCTATTTACTGATTCAGGAAGCAATAACTAAGTATATTATGCCATTGTTCTTTGGATTTGTTCACACGTTGTCATTCACTAAGGATTTTCAGCAGTGGTTCCACTATCCATGATTTGGTTCCCACCCTACCTCAAGCCACTAACCCTGGTTACAAACCATAATGGTGGAATTCACATAACATGCTAAACCACAAAGCAGGAAACCGCATTACAACCTACAGCGTGGATCCAGCCTTGCTGCCTGTCACACAGCTGCCAAAACTAATGTTTCGCTTGGCTAGTAGTCCAACTTCGCTCCATACCTATGGAAACTGATTGCTCTGGACTCGTCACCAAGGCTTTCCAGAAATGTCGGACTACAACTCCTCAACTTTGGCTGCTGTAACCTATCCACTTGCCACTTCTGTATCAGGGGAGACGGATCTTTGTAGATAATAACGCCTACTGGTGGAAGGAAATAACAGAAGACGTAGCCCTCTCAATCGCAGCACACATTTAGCCTCCGTTTACCCTGCGAACTTGAATTTACCGTGGTCGTTCTCGGCCAGAGGCAGCCAATCAAAATTTAGGTCACCATTGTTGAAACAGTAGCTATCCTCCTTCTCTCGGCCGCCCGCCCGCCCTCCCCCTCGCCGCCGCCGCCCTTCCAGCAGTTCAGCAACCCGTCTCGCAGCTGCAAAAAAAACACAAAAAGTTTTGGCCGCGCGATTGCCCGCTTTATTTCAACGCTGGAAACCTCCCGTCTTGTCGGACGTTTTTCTCTCTCTCTTAAAAGCAGACCCTTCCACTCGACCCCGGAGGAAAGCAACCGGGGGGGACTTCCTTATCAACCACGGGAGGAGCCGAGGAGATGTGCGAGACGCTCCCGAAGCTCGTCCCGTGGGTGTGTGTGGGAGGGGATTACGTCATCTGGTACCACAGCAGCCGCGTCACGTGCCGGGTTGGAAGTTGCGAAATCGCACTTGCCACACAGACCGACAGGATTTGCTGCCAGGAAATGGGAAACGTGCGCCGAATTTACTACGGCTCCGCCTCTTTTTTCCTTCCTTCCCACACATATCGCCCCCCCCCCCCTTCGCTTTGGGGCTTACGGTTGCAAGTTCTTTTGAGGTGCGTTCACCCTACCCAACCGCCTTGGTTAACAGGAGCAAAGGGGCGAGAAAACGCCAGGCGCAACCCACGCAACGCGGAGTGGCATTTTTGGGGATTTTAGGCTCAGTCTCCAAAGAAAGAAAGAAAGAAAGAAAGAAAGAAAGAAAGAAAGAAAGAAGCTGGTCTAGGCGTTTCTTCCTAAAGCAGCTTTATGGTCTCTACCTGACTCCCTATCTCTCCCCCTCAACCTTAGTAGTGGGGAGGGGGGGCGGGGAAAAGACGAGAATATCACAGCTGCTGGCACGAATTCGTAATCCGGACCAGTAAACAAAACCAGCCTCCGTCTAGCCGCTTTCCTGCCGCCGCCTCCAGCGCGTGCCCGAGTTTGCGCGCGACTCTTAAAAAAAAAAAAGCCGGGCCGATTCTCTAAACAGAGCAAGAACAAAAATAAAACTCCGTTTGGGAACAAGGAGTTCCCAACTGAGACAAGAACATCGGCGGGGCTGGGCGGAGAGTCGGAAGAACTCGTGCGTCTAAACGGCCCACCCCTCCCAGTGACACGGGCTATTTCTGCTCACAGGAGCAGAGGAGACCTTAGGGAAGGACTCCCGAAAGACGTCGCTTTCGCCAGGAAGGTGGCCTGTCTCCCTAATCAAAACGAAGGCGTTTCTAAACGTCCCCAAACTGGCAGGGCCGGGCCTATTCTGTTACATCAGCCCCAGAGAGTGACTGTCACTGAATCACTCCCGGCCGCCGCCTGACTTCCCCACCCTCTCGCAAGCGGCAGTCGCCGCCGCCGCCGCCTCCACGCCAGGGCATGCCCTGACAGACTCCTTTCCTAGGCAAAACTGAAGCGCAGCTGCTGACCCAAGAGCACCCCTTTTGGTGAGGCGGGAGAAGGTTCCTTTAGTTCCTCTTATACAGGACTCGGCTTTGGCCGTGGGCATCACCACTACCCTATTAGACACGCACGCACCCGGTTCTAGGAAGAGCGCACAAATCAGTTTCGCCTCCGGGAAACAAAACTCTTGCTGACAGAAGTATTCCTGCCCTGTTTTCTTTTTCTTTTTTCCCCGCAAGAACGTCTCTCCGATTATCAGCCCAAACCTGCTACTTCTCCTTTTGCTGCGACGTTTAATTTTGGTGATAAAAAAAAGAGAGAGAGCGAGCGAGCGAGTAAATTGTACTCAAAGGCAAGAACATCGCAGCCCGTTTCTGTCCTCCGCCTTTCGGGAATTAGGAGGGCAAATCGACCACAATTCAAAGTTCACTCACTTGGGTAAGAAGTGGTTCGGCCGACGCTCTCCCTTCCAAAAACGAGTCTAATCTCATTTGGCCATTATCTCCTCCTGGGAGCTAGGAGGAAAAGCGCGAAAAACAACCCCATCATCCACCTAATGAGCAGCGAGAGGAGGTGGAAAGAACAGGGGAAGGACGAGGTCGTCTCTAAGGGAATGCAGAATCTGCTAAAACCGGGATCAAGAGGGCGGGGAAGGCAGAGAATCACTACGGCTGCTCGGTTCAGGTCCATCGGAAGATTCCTTCCCTCGCCAGACAACCTTCCATTTCATACTCACAGACTACATACGGTGGGTTGGATAACTAGCCCATCGTAAGAGGCCGTGATGCTCCATCGAGAGTCTCTTAATCCCCCCCCCCAAAAAAGGGGGGGCGGGATAGCAAATATCAAAAGATACGAACATAATCCCAGCCCGAAACACCCCTCCAAAAAACCCAACCTGACAGTACCTGCGCGCGTCTGGAATTGTCTAAACAGCCCCCAGTCCAGTCCAGGTAGGGAGATAAATAGAACTCTGATATCTGATATCCCTATAAAACGGGACCTTATATTCATAAACGCATCCGAACCACACGCCCATACAGCACTGATGCCATAGCCCAGCACCTTCCCTGCAAACAGGACGGGGGGGGGATGTAGGTTAGACGCAACGCTCACCTCCCTTCGCCGCTCAAGGAAAAGCGCCCTCTGGTCCGCAGTTCTGAGCTCTGGCGCTCCTGCAAGACTACATAAAGCCTGCCGAAGCCCGCCTCGTAAAGAGGCGGGGTTTTGCTGCTTTTCTCCCTCCTAGGAATTTCCGAAGATCCGCCTTGGTCATGGTGAGGTAGCTTGTTTCGGATCGTTCGCGCTCTCGCGCTCTGACCCTGGGAAGGAATCGGACTCGTCCACACGGGACGTGAGAGGTAGCTTAATTAACTCGCCCGGGGTTAATTTAAGTCTCAAAAAGAAGTCCAGCCGCGTCGACTAATTTTAAATTCAACCAGCCGTGATTCGATGAGCCCTTTCAGGTTTTCTGTTCCGTGTCAACAATATTCACAGCTGATTCAAGCAGCCTGAGAGACGAAATTATGACCAAAATTATTTCAAGGATGAATAAGTAAAACAGCCTTTCACAGTCCAGTGCCTTCGTCTTCTATTGGACTATGGTACAATTCCCAGTGAGCATTACCCAGAAGTGCGGTTTGATTCGGACAATCTTCTGTAAGAACTGTTTAACAGATAGAAATACAACAGATGGAGCATACCGATACTCCCCGCAGGGAAGAGTCGTGCCTGGCAAATTTCTGCTTGATAAAATACCACATTTAGAAAAAGAATCTTCAATCAGACACCTACCCCTCCTCAAAATGCAGGACACAACAGACAGTGAGGATAGCTTAGTCCTGAAGGCAGTGCTGGATTTAGGAATAAACTTTCACAATACACAGCGCCTCACAAAATTTCAGAATATCAGTTTATTGATTTTGCAAACATTTATTATTGCTTATATTAATAAAGGTGATGCTAATTGTCAGCATTTTGTATGCATATCAATGTATCAAAATTGTTTAAAATATATTTAATACTTAAGTACTAAATTGTATGTATATATTTAAGCACTAGTATCTCTCCCTCCCCTGTAATATGGAAATTACTAACAATTTGTGGTCCTTTTCCAGTCATCTGAAGTCAGCAGCCTGATGTCTTTTTATAGTGTACTCAGTTTCTGCAAGGATTTAACAAACTATTATGGTTTCCAATATATTCATCTGAACTGATCATTAAGAGTCTGTGCACTGAAAAATTCATGCTTTAAATTAAAATACTATTTTGATAAAATAATCACAAAAGTATTATCCTTATTCTCATGTTTTATTTGCCTGAGGATTAACTTCAGGTCTTCACTGTACCTGTAAATGCAGACCTTGGTGTGTGCATGTGGCACCTCCTGCGGAAGCTGCATTGATTGCCAATTTGCTTCCAGGTGCAATTCAAGATGCTGGTTGTCACCTTTAAAGCCCTTAATGGTTTGGGACCAGGTTATCTGATGGTCTATCTCTTGCCAGTCACATCCACCTGACCCACTAGAGTGACGATGCAAGGAATGTTGTGGGTCCCATCCCCTATGGAGATACATATGGCAGGACCCAGAAGAAGGGCCTTCTCCATGGTGCTCCCTCCCTCTGGAACTTCATCCCTCCAGAAATTAGACTGGCCCCCATCCTGAAACACTTTCAGAAGGCCTTGAAAATGTGGTTCTCCCAGTGGGCCTGGGGAACCTAGTGAGAGAAAGCCTATTAAATGGCTGGTATGAGTGTGTGTTGTCACCGGGATAGAGGGATGACAGATCATTTTATTATTTTTATTATTTATTATTTTTATTTCTTTTATATTGTGTTTTTATTTCCTGTAAGTCACCTTGAGTCATCTGTGATTCAAATTTATATAGCAATATAAATTTTCCAAATAAATAAATGAAATGAATAGCAATAGCAATAGCACTTAGACTTGTATATTGCTTCATAGTGTTTTATAGCCCTCTCTAAGCAGTTTACAGAGTCCGTGTATTGCCCCCAGCAATCTGGCTCCTCATTTTACCAATGTCAGAAGGATGGAAGGCTGAGTCAACCTTGACTCTTGTTAGGATTAAACTCCTAGCAGTGAGCCGCCAGCCGCCAATACTGCATGCTAAGAATGCACCACCACTGCACCATCATGGGTCTAAATGAAGGACTAAAGTAAGCCTTTCACATTCTCTGGTGGTCTCCAAATGTATTGCATTTCAGTTCCCATAGCCATTAAACCAACATTAATTAAATTAAATTAAGCTAAATGCCACCCAGAGTCACTTGATAGTGAGATAGGTGGCATATAAATTAAATAAATAAACATAAACAAAGGCTGGCTATGAAAGTTAACAGAATTAAAATCCAATAATCTGGATCAATATTATATATCTGTTATATGACAATATTTTAAATACCTTGTCTCTTGCCAAAAGAATTCAGAAAAGACAAGATGTCCTCATTGCAACTATATAGGAAAAAAAATTATAACTCTGGAATATTCTCCTCATGTGGAAAATCCAGAGTCTATAAATAGGAGGGTAACTTGGTTGAGTTCACCGGCTATAAAAATTGAATACGTGAATAAAAATAAATATATGTGTTGTTTCTCCTACAAATATAGGGAAGTTGCTGACCTCTGGGTATTGCTGAGTGCCGGCTGCCAGGATGGCTTACCTGTGCCCATGATGGTTCAGGTTGCTGGGAGTTGTCACTCAGCAACTTTTAGAGAGTGATTCTTCTCCCACTTGAATATAATAATAAATGTCTACTGTATTATGATCTCCAAAAACTAATTACAGTTGGGACAGCATAAAATCTCTTGGGGGAAAAAAATCTGCATTGGAAGAGGGAGTAGCAGCAGAATATACCAGTCTCATGGAAAATCAGTGTGTGTTTAAAAGATACAGGTTTCATGAACTCGTAGTATTTCAATACAATACAAATGTGAAGTAAACAGCCAGTCATTTTGAAAATTCACTTGTACATACAAACAGTAAATGTTCTCTTCCAGCATTCACTGAATAAGATGATTTCAAATTGCTGTATTTTAGCAAAGAACATGTTTGGGCGTGAAAGACTGAAGTGGCTGCATCCTGACTATGTTTATTATTTCTGAACTAATAAATATTTACTCAGAAGAAAAACACTTTTTCAAAGTTTTTAATTTATTCAAAAAGATTAAAATATAAAACACCATAATATTTTTAAAAAGAAAAGAAAAGATACAACAAAAAAGACATTAACAAAAAAGTGTCTTAAAAAAATAACTAAAACTAACATATACTGTGTACACCTCCCTAGTATAAAACAATATTAGTTTGCCACTCCTATTGGAACAGACTAAGAAAATTTCAAACTGTTAAAATACTAAATCTACTTGCAAATTGTTAGCCTGTCATCTATAATTTTGAAAAGAAGAGGAATACTATATAGCACAGGGCTATATTGCGGTCACAATTATGGTACACAAACTGTATTTATTGTGTTGTGCTTTTATTCACCCTTCACAACTGGAAAAGAACTAGATTTGATTCAAACCTGATTTCTACCTTTATTCCTGGAATTTACCAGCTGTTTATTTACCAGCTGCATATTTACCAACATATTTATCAGCTGTTCAACTGATGCAGCAGCTTCCTCCCATCATTTCCTTTTTATTTCAATATACCCATTCTTTCCCATTATGTTTTTTGAGATATTTTGAGCTTTGTTGGGAAAACAGAACTAGCAAAGATCCTTAAGTATGTCATATTTGTGACAAGTCATTCTTCTTCGTGCCACTGTTTTTTTTTTTTTTCTATAGCTCAGACCCAATTTGGTGACCAACTTCTCCAGTTCGGCTGGTGTAAGACCTCCCCCTGGCAAAAGACAGCATGTGAAAGATTCCCTTGTTGTACCCAGTCTCTCTCACCCAGCTAAACAGAGCAGATAAATTATGTTTACAAAAAAATAGAGTAGAGGGCCTGGGAAGGCATTAATTTCGTGCCAGAAGCAGTTGTGGCTTGTGGCTGCGAGTTAGCAGCTCACTGTGAATTAAAAAAAAAAAAAAAAACAACCAGCACCTCTTCTCCATATGTTTTCAAATGCTGCCAAAACAGTGGGAAACTCCTATAAGTGGAACAATAGCAGAAGCTGTTTTCTTTTTGAAATAGGATCACATGCCTTGTTCCATTGATAGCCGTGAGCTAACAACAGAATGTTCCAAAATGTGGAATTTATGCTACACTGAAAACTAGGCCATATGATAAGAACCAGATCAATGTTGCTCATATTTTTCTACATATCCCACATTTTCTCTGCAGCTTTTATCACTTACAGCAATGATTCCTAAACTGAGCCACTTTTCCTTCCCACCACTATCCTCTCTCTGAATTGCACAAGGCAAAAAGGAAGAAGGCATAAATGCAAGAGGAGAGAGGATCTTACAGGACCCTGTCACTATGATAAGCATGGAATTGGCAGGCACTCTCATACTTCTCTGAAGAACCCAAAATAGTGCTTATTCTGTAAATCATTCCACCAACTTTGGTTTACTCTCATGTCAACTTTACTTGATAGTTTAGCTTGAGAAATATGGCTGTATTCGCCTTAATCAGCTCCCTGGGATGGAAAAAGAGATATTAAAAAAGTGAAGTATGTCCCAGACACCTCATGCTTCCTGATCCACTTGGCTTGTTAAAAACTTATTAAATTTAAATCTATAGAGCTAAATATGCCCCAAAGCAGAAATACAGAGTTGGAAGGGACCTTGGAAGTCTTCTCGTGACTAGTCCAACCACTTGCTCAAGCAGGAGATCCTATACAATTGCAGACAAATGACTAATATTTTCTTTATAATCTCCAGTGATTATAACACCCACAACTTCTGGAGGCAAGCCATTCCATTGATTGATTGTCACTGTCAAGAAATTTCTCCTCATAACTAGATTGGATCAAAATACCAACCATATAGCACTATGCTTATTTGCAAAACTGCCTTTCAACTTCGTAAAGGTCTCTCTGGTAAGGTAAAAAAAAACGTTCAGAGTAGATAAGTTTGCTTTCTAGCGCTTAACTATTTTGGGACTGAGTCTGACCATGCACATGTGGCAGCCATTATGTGTGAAGGCATCTACCACAGCTTCAGTCTAACTGCTGGAAAGTTATTAGTTTTGCTTAGCACGTAAAACATAAACTAACCAGGCAGGCTGGTTTGCAATTGGGTGATTCAGTGAATTATGTGAATGTAGCCAGGGACTGGTCCAAGAGGACAGGGTGAGTGACAAATTTGAACGCAGAACTTCCTTCGACATGCTTTCTTCTTTTAAGGGCAGGTTAGCTTTAGGGAGTTTCTCAGAAATGTCTGAAAGAGGGTTCTGTTATGCTAATATTGGATTAGTCTTCCAGTTTGTAAATGTGTGAATTATAGCAAGTTAGGCAAGGATCTGTTTCTGAATATGCTCTGAGACTGCCAGCCAAAGAAATCATTGTCTGGTGGTCATAGATGTAAAGATGTAAAATAAAAATAAATGGTCAGAGAAACTCTGCTCCAGATTAAAGGTGAGTGAAATAGTTATTGGAAGAGCAGAGAGAGAGCACAGAAGGACCCTGTATTGATATTTCTCTCCCTTACAATAGGGGCAGGCGACCTTTGATTGGATGTTGGCTAAACTCAACACTGTTAGGAGTGAGGCCGCAGGCAAAGTGTGGGTTGCTTTTTTGTTTGTTTGTTTGTTTTTCTGAGGCAAAAGTATGTGGGACTTAGATTATTCACCTTGGTAAAGCTTCTTGTGGGAGCTACACTTAAGATATTCTTAAGACATTCCCTGCCTTAAAATAGTAAGGTTCTTATTTTTCAGCAATAGGGATCTGAGGAAGCTCTGAGGCAGAGATGTCCACAGGATATAGTCAAACACGTGAAGATGGCAATTGTGATACACATAAAATTGCACTGTTGTGGCTGTTATCTTGACATGTTTGACTGTAGACACCCCTGCTCTTCCGAGGAGAAATTCAGGGACCACAGGCAGCCCTGGGGCCATAATTTGCCCAACAGGACAAAAAGTGAAACTGTCCACAAAGTGTTACCATTCAGGTTTCCAACCACTTCCTATCAATTTCTCTTTCATTTTGGTTTTCATTTCCCACTCCCCAAAGGCAAAAAGACACATGTCAGGATCACCAAGCAGGTTTAGTCTCATTGAGATACTTTGAATTCTCCCCTCCCTTATTGTGGGTATTCGTTCTTCTGCAAGCTTTGAGTTTCTCCACCATAGACCTTTCATTTTCATTTGATTATATTGGATTGGCTCCAGCACTGATTATAAAGCTAAGACTTCTTTAACCATAATTTAAGCTGTAAATGTCATTCACATACCCACCCTATTCAGTTTATAGATGAAAACAGCAATTGCTCTTTTTTATTATTATTCATCAGGCTCTGATGTTTATCCAGTTACTGACTGGGTTAAAAAAAGAGTTCATAAGGGAAGAATATCTGTGTATTCCCTCCACTCTTTCCTCCCTACTGGGAACTCAATCTGAATATAAAAGAACTGTTGTTATCCATAAGACAGCAAGCAGCCAGCCAGATTTGGGGTTTTGTTCTTGTGACCTAGAACAAAGAAGTTAGAGCATATTGTCACACTCTTATTGTTGCCATGTGTTGAGAGGTCATTGCCCAATCATAAAAGGCTTTGCTTATTTCAGGCAGTACCAAATCCCTTTTTATTCATGTCAACTGAATGAGAGCAATATAGCTTATGTATAGCATTACCTTTGGTCAGCTGAAATTCCATATGTCTAGCCTCCAATGTAGGCGATGGAATCCAGGCTGCAGTAATCTGGATGACTGCAGCTTGGTACAGTAGTAGTATAGAAAGCTCTCTTTGCTGTATGTAGTCTAATGGTCATTCAGATATTTGCAGTCAGATCTGGGAGCTCTTCCTTAATCTGTTTAATCCTCAAGAAAGTTGTTGGGTACTATGATAATTTTTCAGGAAATGTGACAGAATTGATTGTCTTTGAATGTGAGAGGTCTAATGTTTTTGTTAGGACTTTTATTACAGGCCTATATATTGGAAGCAAACAATCCTCAAAAAGCAATCCATGTAGCTTCCACAAAATCAACTGAGTTCCAATTAAAAACTCTTGTCTTCTTTAGCATCTAACCCCAAGCTGCAGTTTCTCACATAAAGTCTCTCTTTCTACAAGTGAATATGACAACTCAGAGGATAACCCAGTCAATAATAATTGTTATGGATTTCACATGATTCTCATATAATCTAGCCGAGATAAGTGTAGCTGGAATGACAGTATATTCTCTTGTTTACTTCTAGTTCTAGTTCTCTGCCCTTCTATAGTTTCCCTACTGTCTTTTTTTAACTGAAAGATTCCTGGGGGAGGAGCCTGTCAAACCTGTATTTTGTAAAACACTATACAAGAGTAGTGCTACATGAATAATAATTATTCTTTTATATTTTATACAGTTAAAAGGTTTAACTGTCCTATTTATACTGTCTTATACTGAATCTTTAATTAAATATGAAACTTTGCAGGAAGTTAAACAAGCATTCTTTTTCAGAAAAAAAAACAGAACGATATTATATCAAGATTTAAAAGACAGCCTTCCCGAAAAGTAGAACTGATTTCACCATCAGTAATCATGTCATTTTGACTAGCAAAAATGAATTAGGAAAAGTAAAGGGAAATTCTGATAACCCAATTCCAAAATAGATAGAGACGCACACTACATTATGAATTTTTCTTTTAAAAAAGTCTTTGTAGATTCAATGTAATCTGCCATACTCCATGACAAATCTTTTATGACTATTAGAAAGTGGAATTACACAATTGCCCTATGATCAATCCATCAAAAAATATCTGAAGCTCAAGATCTCTTCCTTTACAAGATTTAGCTCGTAAATTTTTAGTAATTTCAATCTTCCACTGACAATGCAATCTTGTCTTTCAGTTAAATCAGAGTTAATCTATATTGGGATTACAATTCACAGAAGTCAAATTCATGCCAAATTCTGAAAATATATTTCTTTTTTAAAAAAATTTTTATTGGATTTTAAAACAAATATAAACAAAACATAAAAACATCAGGCCATTTTCCATATATGTACATACAGTATGCCGGTTGGTTTACAAATTGTTTTGTGCTTCCATTTGGAAATATATTTCAATGCACCTGAAGGATACCAGATTAGAATGATTGATTTATGTCCACTAGAAGATGGTAAGAGTTTAAGTATCCAGAGTTGTGTGATATTGAACATATGTTGGGGTAGAGAATTATCATATTATATTGCCAGGGTTACAGCAGATGGTTTGCCTTAAATTGTGTAGTTCCCCATGAAAAGTGCTAATCTGAGTTTCCCTTGAATCACAACCTTGTTTGTTTATCTGTGACACCACATTCTGTGTGAATCCAGGTAACTATTCAATAAACCATGGAATGTCAGGATATGTAAAGCAGATCATAGACTACCAGATCATACATCTCCAGGTGAATAATGTCTTCAGTGGGATGTGGTTGTGGGGATTGCTTTGGTAAATTCCAGCTCCTATCTTGCTTTCTCCATTTCCTATATCAGACAGTCCTCAAACTGTGAACAAAAGGATTCTCCCCTCATGCTGATTATTCATATCTGCTCATGATTTTTGCACTCTTAGAGCTTGATTTATTGCATTAAGATTTTTCCCCATCTGTGGATAATGGTAACTCTGTGGTAATTTACACTTACTTTGTTGAAGAAATATCTACTATAAAGATGACAATAATAAAAGGGAAAACGTTGTGCAAAATCTGTTAGAAACAGATGAAAATATAATATGCTGAGAAGAAAGCTACTCTGCATCTAATTGCTGGGCTATCTTCATCAGGGCAGTATCCATACAATAAAGGAAGGGATGTGGAGGAAAGAGAGAAAGTGAGAGCTGGGATTTCATCCATGCTGCCCACAGCACTAGTTCCTAATGTTAATACTGAGTGTTGCCTTCATTTATCATCAGTTATCTATTCTATTTCACATTGTAAATTAATGAGACCAGTTGGGATATGTTTGGACATGTCCAGATTTCTCTGCTTAGCTCTGTGGCTGTGATTGTTTTTCCATGTGCTTTCACTGAGATTCTTCTTGACAATTGCTTCCAGATTTCTAGCAGGCTTTTGCCAGTATCACATGCAGCTCTTTTTTTAAAAAAAAACCTCTGCATTTTTATTGTTTAAATCTCTCTAATAGGCAAAAATAAAATAAACAGAGAGGAATCCTATAAGAAATGCTATTACTTGAGGCATTTTCCACAACTTACATAATATATAGATCAGGAAATTGCAACCAGGAGAAAAGGTATACAAGTCTTCAATTGCCATTCAGGACCCCTGGAGATGCTGCCAGGTTTGATTTCTGATTTTTTTTTCATGCACCAGGCATCTGTACACACTACTGTTGCAGGCACTCATACACTTTCAGTTCTACCTTTATTCTCATGTAGCTACATCTCTAATTCAGATATGATTTATAAAGATCCTCTGTCCTGCAAGTAAGAAAACAAGATGTTTCACTAGTGCTAAATGTTAAGGTTTCCTCTGCTGGATCAGAACTGAAAAGATAGTATAAACATTTCCCTGCTGCACCTCACACAATCACTAGTGTGTTATAGGAGAAGTTAGTATATATCTTATAACATTGATTGGATTTGTTTATTGATGACCTATGGAATAAATCACAACTGGCTGTATTCAAAATGTTAAGCTATAGACCATAATACATAAGCCATAAAGACTGGTTTCACATAATTTACAGCAAAGCTTCACAAAAAAATTACATTGTGTTTTAACATATTTCATGAAACAGACAATTGCCTGAACTCATAAATTGCACTAAATAATGGCTTGATAGAACATGGTTTATTGAATAAATAATGATAATGAACTGGGAAAATGGCAGTTCAAAAGCCACTGAACATCCTAGATCCCAGAGACAACAGAAGGATGAATGGTGAATAAAGGGGAAATGTCGAACACTCAAAAAATAAATAGTAACCATTTGTGTTATCCAATCATGTAGCAGGCTCTCTAATCTCAAAAGAACATAGAACTGAACTGGAAACTATTGATTGGCTGCTGAAGATGACTACAGATGTCTAATAATGAATTGAAGAAAAAGTAGCAATTGGAATGTTACTGCTGTTTAGAATTTGGGAAATGCTGGAGGACAGTCTTTTTAATTGCTGGAATCACAAGATTTTAGAAGAGACAAAGAAATAGTGGAATTAGACTAAATAGAATTAATATAAATAAGATGGAAATATGAGAAGATGGGCATAGGTAGAACTAGAAAAAAAAAGATGACAGAAATAATAAGAAGACTAATTGCTAAGGTGTTATGGCACAGAATTGCTTGACTATTGAGTGATAAAATAGGTACTCATAATCCAGGTAGAAAAATAGTTGGAAGAAGAGGAGACTAGAAATTTCTTCCCCATCTTAGTAGCCTCAGCCTGGGCAAATGCCATGGGAAAAGTAAGTGATCAGGTAATTGAAAGGCTACTAAACAGCCAGTAATAGACAAGAGCAGATAGCAGGGCAAGAGGGATCAAGGACAGCTCTAAGTTCTGATTCAAGAACCAGGAACATAATCAGTGAACCAGGCAGGCTAAGAATCAGATTGAAAAAGAGGCCACCCGAAGTGAGAAAGAACCAACTGTGCAAAAGATAATTTTGCTTTGCCAATCTATGACAAGGGTTAGGGGTACAGAGGGGTGAGCCAGAAGATTTTAAGTTAAGCAATAGAAGAGGTAGGCATGAACATGTGAAGTGTAATGTGAATGGACTGGATTGAGAAGCTAGTAGTCAGAGGAGCAGCTCATCTGGATTTATGCAGGGTGATGTTCTGGTAGAAAAGCAGAAGGAAAGATTTAAATTGAGCATGAAGAAAATATAGGAACAGACAAATTCAGAAAATCTGATGGAGTCATGAAAAACGATAGGCATAACTAATATGGATGTGCAGGGGAAGATATGATCCGAAGTTCTGAATAGTCACAATGGTTTGGTATCAGGAGGGTCTATATAGGCTATTTTCTCAAAAACGAACTTCCAGTTTTGGAAAATCAGTTTCCTTGTTTATGGCTTAGTGTACTGGGTGAATCCAGCCAACTGTGATTTATTCAGTTAAGCAAACCATGGATTTGGTATGCAGCATGAACATGGTTTAGGCCATTAGCCAACTTCCAGATTAATGGATCTTTAGGATTGTGCTTACATGTGTTAGTCAAATGTCTGAATAATGTCTGAACAATAGTGGGTGAAAACCCTGAGGTCATACCCCATTAGTTTAGAAAGGTGAGAGTGTCACTGTCAGTCTTCACAAAAGCCAGCAGAAACAAGATAAACTATTCTAAGTAAATGTTGAAGTTCAATCTATTAAATTAAAACAAACAACTAGGAACAAATGTCAAATGGTCATTTGAATAGGAGGCTGGTTCTGTACATTAATGACCTCACCAGATTGTTCAATCATTCTATAATCAGGGTGGAGACAAGTTGGCAAACCAGTCAACCTGGAACCCCAAGTGAAATGCCAGTTTCATTCTTCTCCTTTTTTTATTGCAGGGTGACTATATGAATAATCCATTCATCAGCAATAGGGTAGTTCTGCAATAGAGGAAAGAAGATTCATTTGAAAAGGAAGAGTCTGTGCGATGTGCCTGAACATGTTGTTTTTTATTTCAATGCTTTGGAGTGTGTGTGTGTGTGTGTGTGTGTGTGTGTGTGTGTGTGTGTGTGTGTGTATGTATCATTAGACCATCATTATATATCAATTAGACCACTACATATCAATTGGCCAACAGATCTCAATGGAAGATGATACAATAAAGGAAATGGAAAAGGGTGTTAAATGTGATTGGCAGTTATTCATCAAACTAAGTGTAATTTTCAAGAGCAACTTCCCCCTATGCCTGAAGAGAAAAGTTTTTGATCAGCGTGTGCTATCGATACTAATCTCACAATCGATATAAAAACTATATATGTATATGTGTGTATGTATGTATGTATAACATAAAGACAATTGAGCCCAAAATTTCTGTTGCTAAGTGAGACATTTGTTAAGAGAGTTTTGCTCCATTTTACACCCTTTGTTGCCACCGGTGTTAAGGGAATCACTGTAGTTGCTAATCTGGCTTCCCCATTGACTTTGCTTGTCAGAAGGTGTCAAAAGATGATCACATGACCTTGGGACACTACAACCATCATAAATACATGCCAGTTTCCAAGGGTCCAAATTTTGATCATGTGACCATGGGGATGTTGCAATGGTCATAAATGTGAAAAAGTTATAACGGGACTTTTTCAGTACTGTTTTAACTTTGAACAGTCACTGAATGAATGCTTGTAAGTTGAGGACTATTCTGAGTCTAATATGCAGCTATGTTCATCTTGCTGGGAATTGCATCCCATTGAGCTAGCTGCCCTCTAATACATCTGGCAAGTACCAGCGGCAAAAGTCTGATTGGATGATGTAAGTTTTCTTGTGTAAATAACCCTTCAATAGTACAAATGAATGTTGAAAGCATAGTGTGAAAGAGACTGGGCTGCCCTGATTATGTCCACATGGTAATAAACATGTGACAAAGCAAATAATGAAGTAGAGTCCTCTCACTCTCAAGCAACCATTTATTTTTAGTGCCGAAGCTTATAACAAATTTCAAATATGCTACACGTGGAAATAAAGTTATTCTTACTGTTCTTTCCATTTAAATAAAAATTTTCATGCCAGTGTAGTCCTCTGAGCCATGAATTAATCAGGAGAGAGACAGACACAGACAGACAGACAGACAGACACAGACAGACAGAGACAGAGAGCGAGAGAAAGACAGAGAGAAAGAGATCCATCTGAGAGCATGTTTGCAGCTTGCCCCCAGAGGTGGTATTCAGCAGATTCTGACCGGTTCTGGAGAACTGGTAGCAGAAATTTTGACTAGTTCGGAGAACCGGCAAATACCATCTCTGATTAGCCATGCCCCCATCTATTCTCTGCCTCCCGAGTCCCAGCTGATCGGCTGGGTCTTCTTTCGTTGCCCTGCACAGGAGAACAGAGCTGGAAAGCAGGTTAGTGGGGTTGGGGGGGGAATGGAGATTTTGCAGTAACTTTCCCTTGCCACACCCACCAAGCAATGCCCACCCAGCAACACCATGCCCACCGAGCCACGCCCACAGAACTGGTAGTAAAAAAATTTGAATCCCACCGCTGCCTGCCTCCAGACCTCTGAGAGAGAAATTGGTCTACCATATCCAGTACTTTCAGATATTTTCTAAAGAGGTAGACCTAAATACATCAGTTATTCTTTCAACTCCAGATGAATGAGGGGGGGGGGGAGAGAAGGGTGTTTTATGATAGATGATTGAAAAGGCAGAAAATAAAATCTATTTATGGTCAAAGCAACAAGAAGCAATTATTCACCATTATTTTACACAATGAATAGACACATTTGTTTATTATGCAAAATATGTTGATAATCAGGTGACTCGGAAAAATAAAGCATTAGAACAGTAAGACATTTAAACATTCAGGAATGCATTTATATTTCTACAAAATCCCTATGCTAATAGTGAATATTTTGGTGGAATCTGATACAGGTCGTCCTCACTTAACAACCACTACTTCAGCAATAGTTCAAAATTACAATAGCACTGAACAAGGAAACTTACACCCAGTCCTCAAAGTTGCAACCATCGCTGTATCCCCATGATCAAAATTCAAGCACTTGACAACCAGAATGCAATTATGGCAGTCAAGCATCCCGTGAATTCATGATCATCATTTTGCAATCTTCACTGCTGACTTCTGACCAAGTCAGTGGGAAAGATAGCAGCAAGTTGCAAGTCACAGACATGTGACGTCACACTTAACAACCACAGGTAATTTGCTTAATGACTGCAGTTGAAAGTGCTATCCTAAGTCAACATGGTCCCATGACTTTTTGCTTTTACAACCGCATTGCTTAGCAACTGAATTGCCAGTCCCAATTAGTCATAAAATAGGACTCCCTATATAAGCAGAGGACACATTGACAGATTTGAGTAAATCCCTAAATTGCTAGGCTTTTTGCCAGGGCCACGGAGGGGAAGCAATAATTATTTTTCATAAAATGACACCTTCTATATACAGTACAAAACTAGGTATTGGAGTGGGGATAGAACAGAACAGAATACCTTAATACCTCAATGGCTGAAACTATGAAGAGATATGCCGTGTGTGCATTTCTTTACTGCAAATCTCATTGAGTCCTTCAAATACTAACTTAGCCCCTGGGACTTACGGGAAATATATTTGCTTATCTAAAAGCTATTCTCTGCCACCCTAACACCTTTCTTATGCAAATACAGAAAAATGGCACTTCCAGATATCCAGGGAAGAAAGCCGGCAGAATGCTGTCTTGTACAATGTTCTAGATGTGATTGGAGCACCATTCAGCTCTTATGTCTCTTCCCTAATATAAACCCCACACCAAAGTTGAATGTGCAGCTCTGTAGCTTGCCAGCAGCATGATCTATCTGCAGGAAGCCAACAACTATTTATTAAGTCCCAACTTGCCATATGGGTATTTTATTACCTGAACCCTCTCTTTATTTAGAAGGTTTCAGTATTCTGATTTAAAATGCCCATGAGAGTGTCTTGTGTCCTTTGCCAAAGAGAGGGAGACAAAGGCTTCCCACTAAAAAAGTTACTGTTTCACACCTATTGTGCCAAATGCATCTATAAAGAGATATTGTCGTCCCTGGAAATTGGTCTTTTAAGGTTGCAATTGTAGACACAAATATGTATTTGGATTCAGGCCTCATCGTGCTCAGCAGGGCTTACTTCCAAGTAAACATGCCCTGGATTGTGCCATAATTCTTTGATGGATTTTGTTATCTCTACTGACAAGCATCTTTTTTGAAAGCAGAGAAACGTGAAAACCCTTAATGGAGCTCATGCTTCAGTCAGAGCCTAAATGAAACCTGTGTTTGGCTGAATGGTGCTCACATCTGAGAGAGAGGAAAAAAATGTTTCCCCACCAGCGCTTTGAAGTGCCTCTATTAAGTGTTTTTATACTAATAGGATTTTCCCAGGAAAGAAAGACAAAGCACAGAATGCTTCATTAACACTGCCTCTCTACTAATTTGGATCATTTAATTGCCTCCCTCCCTGCTATGCCATATTCAGACATTGTTTACACCATTTAGAAAGCATCTTCTTGATGGGATCCAAAATGCAGCAGTGTGTAAACACAATCTTGCCAAACACAATATGGATGAAATATATTCTGAAACAAATTCTCTTGGCTGTGGGTGACATTGCTGGTCCAGGCGGTCTGCTTGATTCATTCCCTGAATTTCATTCTTTCTCCCCATTCATTTCCAGTCATACTTATTTTGGAGTTCATTCCCTAGCATTAACATAATTGCTCTGGGAATATTTTCTTGTAACTGGCAAGCGTTTTAGGCTGATGGAAAGAAATGTCATTGTTCGAAGGCATTGCATTGAAAAGACAGCAGGGACTACCTATGTTTTTCTTCCTACAATTTTTTTTTAATTATCCACTTGTTGCAGTTGCATTGTAACTAAGCCTCCACTCTATTAAACAGGTAAGAAAGGTAAAGAACCAGACGCAGCGTATGATGCAATGAACAGAAATAGAGGAAGCGAGGATGGCTTACAAGGATGGAAACCTATAGAAAGCTATAGCATACCATTGTGAACTAATTTTGGTTATTTATTTTTTATTTATTTGTTTGATTTATATTGCCGCATTCTTCTTTCATGCCTTGAATTACTACTTCTTTTACAGTTTGTACTTCAGCATAAATGTTGCTTATCCTGAAAGGGAAAATAAGGCAATGGCTACAGTAATAATACAGTAAAAATCATCTGTAGTCTTTGGCCTTTCCCCAGGTATATTCTTACCAGACTGATTGTGGTTTTTACCTGATTATCATACTCAATCAAATCCATGTTATTATTGTTTGGTCTGGATATTTCATATAATTGCTGATGTTCACTAAAACTTAATTTTTCCTACTTAATTACATAATACATCCCCATATAAACTGCAGTGTAGTTTAAGCAGCCTTGGGATATTTTAAACAGTAAAATTTAGGTTTCCTTCTGAATATAAGGAGCCTAATTTTTAAAGGCATGATCTGCGTATTCATTGCTATTACCCCATTTGCCTGCTGGACTATGCACATTTTTTTCCAGAAATTATTCAATTAAAACAATGGGATTTACTTAGAGGTTAAATGAACAGCAATTATGTTTTAAGGAATATTATCCTTAATATAGTTCCATTTTTTATTTGTGTGGGAGTAAATTAAATCCAAAGATGTTAATTTCTACATAAAATAAATGAATTGCATTGTCCAGTTGCCAAAAAAGAGGTTTGATGTAATTATTAGCAAGAGGTATGAAAGCACAGCACTTTTATAACTGAAATGCTGGCTTAATGTTTTAATAGATGAAAATAAATGAAAATCTGCTTATTCAGTGAAGGTGCTGAGAATATGAAGTATTGAACTTAGTAAAGTCCAGTTCAAATCAGCTCAGTTCCTGATGACTACAGAATTATGTCCAAATAGTTTATTGATAACAGAAAACTAATTGTTTGCCACTATTTCTTCGAAGATTTTTTTCAACTTCCAAGTCCCAATGACCCAGAGATTTCCTGGTGGTCTTCCATCCAAGAACTAATAAGGCTTGACACTAGTTAAAATTTTAAAATCAAGCAAGATTGTCTTGATGCTGCCACCTAAGTGGGTTTAACATTGAATTATTGAATATTATAATTCATATTATATCTACTTGTTAACTGATTTTTAATATTATGATTTATATTATATCTACTAATTCCAACGTTTTCAAAATCCAATCCAATTCATAGATCTTACTAGCTCTAAAGTATTTTAGTTTTGGTTCCCTTTCTGTGCCAACCAGCTGTTCTCGGTTTTGTGTTATGCCAGAATGCAGCTGGTGTTTTTAACATTCTACTACTTTTGTCTTCAAATAAGATTTTCTTTAGCACTCAGCCTAATGCTAACTACAAGGCAAGTTCAGAATGACAAACTATGTTTCAATAAAATTAAATAGCCTTGAATTTTCCTTATTTGGGAAAGGTGCTAGAAAGACTATCCACAATCCTATAATGCCTCTTGCCCCCAGAAAGCTAAGTGATTTAACAATTATAGGACACTTGAAAAAGCAGAAACATCTTTCACATTTTTTCACTCATCCAAATATTGAAAGGATTTGTGAGGGCAGATAGAAGAAGCTGGCTGTTCTTAAGTCCCAAGATCACTTTAATTAAATGAGTGGAAGAAAAAGCTACATATATTAACGTGATAGCCAGTCAGCATCATGTTTAAATCAGGTGCATGAAGTACTCAGATTTCTTGTATCCTGGCCTTAGATTATGTCTGGGCAAGGGAGACAAGTCAATTTAAATGTTACTGGCTATGCTATGTCAACACCAATGTGGCTGCTTAACATACACATCCAGGATTACTTCTAAATTAGTCTATTCACAAAATGATGAATTTTTAAAAAGTGTTAATCTGTTTCAAAAGCAAGCCCAGAGAACATACAAAAATGCCTTTCTCATAACATCTCAATTCTGTAATATTTTTGACCATGAAAACTCTCTAAAAGTGTTAGCAGATGCATTAATTAAAGAAAAAGATAAAAACTAACCTTACTTCCATAGTTATCTTTGTATTTTAAAGGTTTCCAATTCATTGTCAGTGTTATCAACCAGATCAGACATTAATACCAAATAAACGTAGTATAAGACGAAAATTTATCAACAGAGCCTTAATGGACAATCCTGTTGTTTTTTTTCAAAAGCAAGTTATTATCTACAATATTGTAGATGCAAAAAAACTCAACATTGTATGAGCTAACCATAAATGTTTCTGCAATACAGCCTAGTAATGGCAATTTATACAGTGCAAATAACCAGTAATTCATAATTCATAATAAAATTGATTACTGGTAGATACTTGTGCAGTGTGCATTCTAGATTTAAAAATGGAGAATTTTTTTTCTTGAGAAGTAATGTATCTAATTTTCATTTTTCTTATTTGTACTAAAGTACTGTAGATTATTATTTTGAATCAGCTATTTGCTTCTAGGACGTTGCTGGAAAAGCATAATTAAAATGCATGCACTTGAATAAATTACATATGCATGCATGCACACATGAATGTTAATCATCATGCTAAATTTCACACCAGTTCACAGAGAGGTATAAAACATTTGTACAATGAGTCTGAATCTTTCCTTTCTACTCTGCTTGATTTTCAGACTCCAAAACAGGGTATTCAGATTTCTGAACTAAATTAAGTTTTAAAAAGCAATATTCCACAGAGGTATGATTGGAGGAGGATCTGTTTATGCTTTACAACAACCTCAAATTATAAATTAAGTGAATTAAATGTAAAATCACTTTGTAGTAACACAAAGTGCTATTGGACTTACTTTACCCAGAAACTCCACCTCATAACGAGTTTCTTTCTCTTTCTCTTTTTCATCAACATCAAATGTCAAAATCAAAAAGCACCTACTGCTTTAATTAGCCTCATAAACATACAATAACCTGTTTTTATTGGATCATCAGGGCTGCTATCTATTAAAAAAACATCAGAAATATGGTACTCATGTTAGAAATCTATGACTGCCATGGCCAAAGTTGATGTTGTTACTAAGGGATCAACCACACACAGCTCTTCTTTACTCTTGGCTGTCATTTCTTAATCTCCGACACTTGGAAATCATTACAGATGTGTATAACTTGGCAAAGATAAGCCTGATATACAATATTATTCTATCTTCTAGGTTCATGTTATGCCTTAGGCTAAATTAGCAGCCAAGTTTACCCATCAGACAACCAGGGGATGTTTTAAAATATTTATATAGAAAAAAATTAGAGACTCTGCTGTGCAAGAAAATGTCTGTGAGTGTCTGCCCAGGTGGCAGAGAGAAACGGAGCTTCCTAATGTAGTTATTGCAGTTTGAGATAGTTCTGTAACCAAGTGAACTGCAACATCAGCACACATTTTCCTTTAGCAAACAGGGCACTTTCCCTGATCACCAGACTTCAATCCGATACCGGTGCTGGGTAAATGGGAGAGGTCTTGTTCTGGGAGCCAACAGCCACTTTGACCCCTGCTTGTATTGTGGTAAAAAAATGGTGGCCAATGGTTCCATGCATTGGAACTTTTGTCAAAATTAAGATGAAAATTGCCAGGGGATGGAGATTGTTTTATCCTCAAGCCAGGGTAGAACAGTGGTTAATATTGGATTGGGACCAGGTTCAAGTTTCCATTTCATTATGGAACTTTTCATCAGTCACTTTCTCTCAGTTTAATCAGACACATGAGTGATTCATGCATGATATTTTAAGATTTAGAACAGAGGTGTCAAACTCATGTCATTATGTCATCATCACGTGACCTATCGGGACTTTGTCCCCTTCAATAAACCAGGGATGGGTGATGCATCCAACCTGTGGACCGAGAGTTTTACACCCCTGGTTTAGAAGGAAGGTGGGAAATACAGTGGACATAGAAAACCTATACAGCCCTGTTAAAGTGCCAGGTTTTTGAGATGTTAAAAAAATCAGACCAAGATAAATCACTTCAGATGTTTTCCATGTTAACATGTTAACTGTACAATTCAATTGAAAAACAAATCTTTGGGGGAGGGGACAAAAAAAATTACAGTAAGTTTGCACATCCTTAAACTAACAATTTGTTGGAGCATCTTTTAATTTTATGGCAGCATTCAGTCTTTGGATAAGAGACTTTCAGAACAGCATGTCTTGCCTTGGGAATCTTTGCCCATTCTTCCTTGCGAAACTGCTCCAAATCTGTCAAATTACGACAGAGTCGCCTACGTATGGCCACCCCTCTGATTTTCAATTGGATTCAGGTCCCAGCACTGGCTGGGTTATTCCAAAAACTTGATTCTCTTCTGATGAAGCCATTCTTTCATTGATTTGGAGGTATGCTTTGGGTTGTCATGTTGAAAGGTGAAATTCCTTTTCACCTTCAACATCTTAGCAGAGGCCTGAAGGTTTTGTTCCAAAATTGACTTTTGGAACTGTTCACAATTCCCTCCACCTTGATCAAAGCCTCAATTCCAGCTGAAGAAAAGCAACCCCAAAACATAATGCTGCCATCACCACTGATCTTCAGTGAGGGTACGGTGTACTTTTGGTAATGCATTGTGTTATTTATGCCCCAAACATACTTTTTGGGATTACAGCTAAAAAATTCAACCTTGGTCTCATCAGACCGTTACATATTTTCCCACATGCTTTTGTCAGATGTAGTTTTTTTTTTTTGCAAAAAGTAGCCAAGCTTGGGTGTTTTTCTTTGTGAGAAAAGGCTTCTGTCTTGCCACCCTAGCCCACAGCCCAGACGTATGAAGACTGTTGTCGCATATACTTGCCAGAAATTCCTGCAGCTCCTTTAATGTTGCTCTAGGCCTCTTGGCAGCCTTTCAGACCAGTTTTCTTTTTGTTTTTTCATCAGTGAAAATGAGATCCTTATTATCATCTTGGTAATGTCACTGTTGTGCTATATTTTCTCCACCTGTTGAACATTACCATCCTATGTTCCATAGTACATCCAATGCCCTATTTTTTGTACGCTTCTTCTGACTGATATCTTCCACCAATAAGATCCCTTTGATGCTTTGTAGGCTCTTGGCAGACTATGAATTTTGCATTAAGAGCAACTAAATAAATGTCAGAAACATCCTACAACAGCTTAACCTTATATTGGCTTGATCAGTCACTTTAATTGGTGGCAGGTGTATACTAACATTTAAAATGTTTGAATGCTTATTGGTTAATTCTAAATGCAGCCACATTCCTACTTATAAAAGGACGTGCACACTTGTGCAACCATGTTATTGTAAGTTTTTATTATTTTTTTCCTCTAAAATTATTGTTCTATATCTGTAAATGGAAGAAATAATGTAGAATCGGCCTGATTCACACTTTAATATAGTTGGTTCTGTTGTTTTATTGCCTCTTTACTTGGTTATGTTAAATACAGTAATTAAGCTCATCCATTTTGTGGACATTGAGATGTTGAGGGGCTTCAATTTTTTTAAAATAAAAATCACCCTCCCCCCAAATAAGGAATATATACTACTATCTGAAAAAATTATCAAATGACTAAAGCATGGGACTTTCTGGACTACTGTGCCACTCTCAAAATTACCAAGCAATCTGGTTGGCAGCTAATAGGCATAGATCCCTTCTGTACTTATGGTTTTAGTTCTCATTTTGCCTTGGATTCACCACCCATCAAAACTAGCAGACCTGAGATCCTACCCTTCTGTGAAATGACATACAAATGCAATAGAGAATGTTTGAATAGAATTTTGGCCAGTTCCATTAGGCCTTTCTAATAACTTTATATCTCTAAACAAAAACTTCTTAGAACTGAAAAGAAAGAAAAATTCTGGCACTTGCAGCTTCTCAATGAGTATTGCAGTGCTATGACATGGCAATTTTGAAGCAGGGAAAGTTAAATGACAGAAAAGGCTTTATTTATTTCACCAGCTGTTGTAAGTTGACAGTAGGTTACAATAAAAACAAGAAAGAGGAAGTGTATTCCAGCCAGCAGGACCATATAAAGCAGGCTTCATCCTGCTTCATCACCAGTTGAATTTCAGCAACTGCAGCCAAATTCTCACCAATGACCTCAATGCTCAGTAGATTCCACAGCAACATAATTATTTCAGCTAACAGGGACCCAAACTATGTAGGATTTTAGAGAACTAGTACATTGCATTTTCCCTGGAAAAGGATTAGTAGCCAATGCAAGCTTTTAGCACTGTTGCCCCTTTGAATTTGCCAGAGAATACCCTGGTGGCTGAATTCTTTGCTGACTGATATTTCTGGAGATAAGGCAACTCAGTACAGAGCACATTACAATATGATCAGTAAATAAGGATGGAGTTGATGTTTACAGGAAAAAGATGACAAATAATCTACATGTTGGTATCTGGATCTGATGGGAACACATTTGGTTGGAAGGATAGAAAGACAGAGGTAAAGTGAATGGAGTGTTTATATTTATATTTTTATATTTATATTTTTTTCTTAGTATCCTGCCTTTCAATTATTTTGCTCACCACCTTTTTTGGACTTTGCATAATGTTTCTTATTCCAAAAAGAATTCAGGTAATGAATATGTATGGATGTGTATAATTTTAGCTAATAAACTTTCAGTATCAGTAAGTCAAAGCTATAGTTATAATAGAGTTCAGAATGGAGACTTGTAAATTGCATCAGCTTCTGTACACTCAGAGTTCAGTATCTTTCGATAAACATAGCTTGAATAATCCAGTATATCTTTAGGTTTTGTGAAAAATATGTTAAATGAAGGAATGTGCAAATGCTTACATATTCTGTTACTTGAGTCATCTCCTTCAATTTTATCAGCATCCGATGAAAACAGAAGATGTTAAGATCTCAGTGTCAATATGTTCTGCATTTTTTTCTTTACTTGAGCAAAAGTTATTCAATTGAGAACATACATTATTTAGGAACCTATAGCTCTCATCTACTAGTGATGGTGACTCCTGGGAGATTCAAAAGTATACTGCAATTTGGTTGGCATGTCTCCTGCTGTATCTTTCCTAACAAGATGCAGTATTGGGCAAGACTCCCATTTCCATTCCTGTGTGTTTGCTAGAACTTTCACGGATTTCACCGAAGAAATACAGTGCAACTGGTACCCAACCAATTACCACAGATGCTGACTGACTCAGTCAGTTTTGCTCTCTCCAATACATGCATTCCCTAAATCCTGAAGCCAGAACAGGTTCTTTCTCATCTGAAATTCAGTTACAAAGGCTTCGTCCTATGCTTCCCAGTTTCTGGCAACTAAAAGTCTGCCAACCACTAGACTTATGTTTTGAAGATCGTAAGGAAATCATGAATTGCGCCAATACACACTGCTAGGTTCTCATTAAATTGTACGACTACTTAAATGTGTCTGTTGGAAAACATAGGCCAGGATTACACACTGCGCAGAGCCAGGTGCAAAAAGTATTGTGGTAGGTGGGCATGTGGTCTGCCAGTATTCCTTTTGTAGCCCTCAGATTTCATCTTTTTTTGCAGGAGTAGAGGTAAGAGGCAGAGTCTAAAGCTCTGGGTGAGCTTTATCTGCCCATTTCATACTTTAGGACTCTCCTCAAATGGATTCTGCATCCACTTATTCTTGGAGTGCAGCCCTTGGCATACCAGACAACGCCAGAATTGCCCTTAGACCACCAGAAGTTGCTTAAAAGCAATGCAGGTCACAGTTGCATAATCAATGTTCCCAAATCTAAAATAAAACTAAGGAAGAGATGCTAAACTTTAAGCAGAAACTGATGCTTTTGCACAGAAAAAGTGAACTTTAAGTCAGTCTTATCAGTCTTTCCCAGATATTCAGAATATTTTATTCCTGCCTTACCACACTGGATCTGCTTGAGATTGAGCCAGGTTGGAGAAACTGAAATTAAAACAATTGGGAGATGGAAGAAATATGCAAAATGCTCTGTGTCTGAACTGTTCTAGGCAGGGAGCACCTGATTTGGGTGGTCTGTGCCTGAACTAAAACATGTGTATTTTAGATGTTTTGTTCCAGACACGGACCAAAAGGAGGCTGTTTTCAATATGGATTGAAAAATAGATTCTATGCTAGATGGTGTGTTGATTGTTGCAGTTGAAATACTTCTTTTGCATTCTCCTTCTGGACCAGTGGAACAGGGTTGGGTCCATACTGCTGTTTAATCTGGGTGGCAGATGACTTTTGTGATATTTCCATCATGGCCCTTGCCTTATAGAATACCCGCCCCCGAGATCTGACAGATCCCCATGCTTTCAAGTGACCAGAAGGCAGGAGAGTTGGCTTCCACCCCCACCTCCTCCAAGAAGTGGGATGGAGTGAGTTCCAAGTGGAAGAGAATGTGAAGGTTGTATTAGAGGAGTGTGGTTGTGGTACCAAGTTTTTTTTAGTTATTGGTTTTATTAGTTTTGGTTTTTATTGTGTATATATTGTGTGGTTTTATTTTTAGTTGTAAGCCACCCAGAGTTTGGTTTAAGATTGGCAGCTACCTGAATGTTTTAAAGAAATAAAAGAAATAAAACAGCAGTCATTTAATAAACACCAGGCACATAGGAAGCCATTCTGGATCTGGAAAAAGACTTGCTAAGGGAATTTGTTGCAAGGCCGCTGGGCTCAGAGCAGGACTGGTGGTGTTCCTGGACTTGCAGTGATTAGTGATTACCTGGCAAACTGATTGCAACCTTCACAGCCCCAATTCCATTTTAACTGCTGCTGTTGTTATCATTTCAATTTTTATTCAATGTGGTGGAATGCGTGATGGTTAAAGGATTTTCCATTTCGTCACTTTTCAGATCAGACCATTTGAATTTAACAGAACATTTCTGTCACCCCCAAAACATCTAATCCAAATAAGCCAGCTGCTATACGAATGGGAACTAATTTTTCCAACCTGATGGAGGCTGATCGCATTGCAGTACTGCTTTCTGAATACATGCATGAAGATTTTCTTTTTCTGTCCTGAAACTTGCTTTAAAAATTTTTTTGAGTCCACTGTCATGCCAATTTTAGACTAGCCATGGACTAGCCAGGTATCCTCTTCACCCACACCCCAAACTCATTATAGTACCCACTGCTCAGAGAAATTAGGGCAAAGGGAAGTCAGAGCCAGCATTTGCTTGTCTGCAGAGAGACACTGTAGGGCAGCTTCAGCTGAACCCAATGTCAAGAGTTCTTTAGGGGCACCATGGTGGGCGATGCTCAGGAAGAACCTGTTGCTGAAGCAATTGTACACATCACACAAGCACAGATGACAATCATAGCTGTGCCTCCACTTTCCTCAGCAGCCCAAATGCTGAAAAGTCAGACAAAACAGCTGCCCTCTCCTGAATCCCTAGCATGTGGTGGTAATGGTGCTTTAGACCAGAATGGAACAACTCACCATAGCCAACTTGCTGTAGGACAACTCACCGTGGCCAACTTGCTGTGGGACAATTCAACAATTCAATTATTTAAAATAATCTTAAAAATATTTTAATTTTGTAACTCATGTCCTGTGACGAGTTGTCCCATGCTGACTTGCGAGTTGGCAGTGGTTGAGTTGGTTGCGGTGAACGGGCCATAGCGGATTGTCATAGATCCACTTCAGACATCCCATCACACCATCTACTATCAAGTGGATATGCCAAGGACAGAATCTGATGGAAGCACTTGCCCTTTAAAGACTCATGCCTTTGGCCTGCAACCCCTACAGATAGGATATGGGGCATCTTTCGATCTCACAAATTTCCTGTTTAAACATAACTGGGGTCTCCTTTCCACCTCTAGCAGTACTGGGTGCCTGTTTTGTTAATAGTAAGGTTTCTGCTGTTAGGTAAAGCAATGTATTTACATGCTGGTTGCAACAGGTGGCAAGTGGCAGAATGGTCCAAGGCATCAAATATGAAATATGGCACACTTCAGATGATAGATTTTGAATGTTCAGCCATTGAAGTGGCACTTCCTCCATCTAATTTTCTAAGACTACCACATGCCGTTACCTTTTTCAGCAATTTTATCTTCCTCTCTGTATCACTAGGACAGGGCAGCAGGCCCCAATCCTGCTGTTCATGCCACCTCAGACATTCAGATTCCATTCAGATGGAGGGTACTTTTTTCTCTCCTTCACCATTCACCAATGGGAGTGAGGCATTTGCTGCTATAGGCCCAGCACTTCCCAGATAGGTGCTGCTTCATGTGGAGATGCTAGATGGGGGACTAATGTGCGCAGCTATTAATCATTGGTTAATTGGTAACCAGCACTGAATCATGTGCTACCAAATCTCAGCTGTGGCTTTATAGTTACAGTGGAGCCAATCTATGAAAAGAAACGTAGCAACTTACATTGAGTTGATCTTGGGTCTGCAGAGGTCCAACAGTAGAATTATTACAGCCTGTCACACTCCTTTAATAGACAAATATTGTAAGATTCCTATTTTTACCTGTGTGAAGAGATGTTCCCATTTGGTAAAAATCCCTATTACTTTTTAAAGAGACTGTTGGATTACAGATGATACTTGACCATTAGTTTCTTCAGAATCTGAGAATGGGCATGCATGTACTTCAGTTTCTTCGCAATGAATCTCACGTGCAGAAATAACCCAATTTTTTTCAAAATGCTTAAAGAACTTTTGATTCTGAGGACATGGCATGGGCAACCCAATCAAACTGCAGTCCTGCAATGTCCAAAATTCTTTTGACTATTAGCATTTGTCAGTTTGTGATCCAAGGGTGAAGGAAGCAATCCTCCCTGTTCCCAAAAGCTTTTGGTTGCTCAACCTAGATCAGATTTAGGTGCAGCTAAAACAAGGAACTTGGGAGCCTGGGATTCTGCCTGGCAAGCCCAAGAACACTAATAGATCACTAATCCAGTGATCTATTGCCAGACATAAGCTTTCCAGAGAAAAAAGAAAAATTGAACCTGCTTGTTTTGTGCAACGGATGTAAGTCTCACCAGATCCAGCAGTTATCCAGCTACGTACTTCTTTGTCACCAACTAAGGGGTGCAAGGCAAAGTTCTCTTGGCTAAGAGGAATGGGAATATCATAATTCACATCTAAAAATGGATTTGATGTCAAAGTAAGTGTCCCTTTGCTGGACTTCTCAAAACAAGCAGTAAAGACTGAGGTCTATGTCCTTATCTCAGTGTCCTGACTACTCTATCAACTCACTTTGTCAAGCTCTTAATCTCTTATGAAGTCACCAGAAAAGGCAAGAGGTCAGACGGATGTGTCTCTGGTTATCACCTGAATGCATACTGGATGAGATCTACATGGTTCACTGATGTTGAGATTCAGAATGCCTCTATGTGCAGTTTCTTCAACTTCAAAGGCATCCTCAAAACTCCCAATTGACAAGATGAAAGTGCGGGTACATAACTAAATTCAGCAAGATATTACCATGTTCCCTCCCCGCCCCCCAATTTCTGCGCTGATGGCTTTTTGGGTTGTCAGCTTTCATCTGAGTTTCTGACTGACTGCATTTGAAAGCAAAATATAAGGCAATGGGTTGATTGGCTTTAGTTTGAACATAGGTGTTGCTCATTCTTTCTCCTTTTTTTCACTTTATAGAAACTGTAGAATGTATTTTAAAAATGCAAAGATGGTTTTGTATGGATTGTGTACAATACTTTTGTGCACTGTGTTTTGACAACATAAATGTAATTCATTATATATACATAAATATAATCTGATTGGAATGTAGTATTCTCTGCTCTAGAGGACAGGATTTATTGGAAATGTTCTCCCATGCACAAGGTCAGGTAGCCTAGGCCTCCTCACATTTCACTAGAATGCCTGTACCTCAAGTGAAAATGTTTGCTCTTATACATGCAAAAGCTAAGATTTTGTGGATTTGGGCTGAAGAAATATAGATGGTTACAAAACGGCAGCAAAGAATTACTCCTTTCCTTGAACAGAATACCATGGCCACATAACATCTGAAAACTTGTGTTTTCAAAAACTAAGGTGACTGTTCAAAATGGATTGACAAAACATCTGAATTGTAATGCTCACATCTGAAACAAAAACATTTTCTATTTCATACAGACCTAGGAAATAATAATTAAGCATCTTAAACCATGTAGAGAACTACATTAATTGTACTCTGTAGCGCGAAAGACTGTTGCTAACAACAGATTATGTAAGCTGGCCTCCCAGTTTTCACTGGCAGAGGGATGCAGGAAGCTGTCACAGCCGAAAACTGAGCTCGTGAGCCAGTTTTCGCTGGCAGAGCCCTCGGGTCACCACAGGTGCCCAGACACAAGTGACGTCCAGCTGCCCCCCGTCATCCCCAGGTCAAACACAACCCTGATGCTGTCCTCAGTGTAACAGTTTGACACCCCTGACCTAGAGGGTCTAGCTGCTTCATAGTCTCTACATAAAATGTAAGTCATTTTCCAAAATTTTGTCAGCTACTATTCTTTTTTACTGAATGTCATTATTTATACAGGATTCACAGGATTATACAGTATTTGTGTGGATAGAGTGCAAATGTAAAATATTTTATTGTAGGCCGCATTTATTGGTTTTCTTCCCTTTTCTTTAACCTTTTATTTTTAACTAAAATTTACGATATTTTTCAGTGAGCAAAATTTTTTTTCAACTCAGGCCAACTATAAATTGACCTGAATAATGACAGTACTGGTTCAATTAAGTATATATTTAATAATTTCACTGGAAGAGTTATTTTCTATTGACTTACCCACAAACTACAAGCTGATTTAACTTCTCAAGAGAAGTAAAAATACAATTATGTATCTCCATTATTAAGTACTGAAGAGTACAATCTCTACTTCCCAGCTGAAACTGGCAACTGCAACGTCACCAACTGATTCTGCTCAATGGTTACTGAGGTTAGTATCAGTATCTCAAGCTGTGACTAGCATAACAATTTTAATTTATTTACATTTGTTACAAGTAAAATCAAAAGAAAATTACAAGCTTTGATTACAGTAACACCGGTTAGATGTAATTTTCTGAGTCAGAATTCAAATATACAAAATATACTGCATTACAGCACTTTTAGAGTATTAAACTGCAGCAATCAGCTACACTATCAGTCTATTTTAACTGAAGAAACTTTTAGAACTGTATCACATTCCTTATCCAAGTGATGCATGATAAATATATATGCAACCCACTATAATATAATCTCAAAGTGCAAACTTCTTAAAAAATTAATTACTTTATATTATTTTTCCTATTAAAGGAAATTTAATTTAGCAATTAAAAATCCACCAGCTCGCTATCACATATTATAGAGGGTTCACAGACGAGAGTTCCAGTACTATAAAGGATGAGATCCTTTCACAGATCACAATACTAATTAGGACAAGAACAACCAAATAAACAATTGTAACTACCTTGCTTAGACCAAATAAAATTCTGTACAGCTATCCCAAGAATATACCCATTTTTTTCTTGGATCTACTAAACATGTACCTAGGATTACTAGGATTTACTACACAATTCTTTCACAGTGAGGCTCTGTAGTATACCCCCTACACAAATTTCAGAACTTTATGTTTAGGGGAGATTTGCAAACTTAGGTCAAATTTAACTAAGATATTCAAAAGAATAAGATAAGAAATTTCTTAGTTATTACTCCTTAAATACATACTACTCCTTAAATAATTATAAAAATTATTAAATTGGAATCCAGCAGTTTATAAAAAAAAATTACAGCATTGAGTTTCAGCTACTTCATCACATGACTCTACATGTTCGGTGAGTTGACTTCCAACTCCTATTGACTTATGCAGTCCTGTGAAAAAGAAAGTATGCCCTCCTTTGAATTCTATAGTTTTACGTATCAGGACATAGTAAAAATCATCTGGTCCTTAGTTTTTAAAAGCAGGTAAATACTATCTCAGATGAACAACCTGACATATTACCCCATGTCATCATTTATTTTACAAAAAGAAAGCCCAGGGTGTAGCTTCTTTTTCACATAACTATAAGGACCAACCATATTGTTCTTGGTAACCACAAAAGTATCTAACCAGTATCTGCCAGTATCTAACCTGAAACCCTAGAATTTCTAGCTTGCCTCCAAGTATTTGTCCGCCCCCCAAAATCAGCCAACATCAGCTAGGTAGCAGCCAGTTACTCTTAAACGAACAATAACCTCATTACCTACTTTTACTAGACATTCTATTGTAGAAGCTTAAAGTAAACTACATGCAAAATAATCAAGATCACATTTATTCTTATCAGATGTTCTTAAATGACATGATTTTGAGTTTATTAGTTCTGAACTAATAGTTTAAAACAGCTATTTCCACAATAGGCTACTAAAAGATGAGCTGTGCATGGAATGCTTTATGTCTGATATAACTTGACAGAGTATATTAAATTTTATGAAGTTCCTATTTGATACCCCCTTTGAAGACATTGTTTAAAAAATATTAAACATTTATGATCTTTAAATTATTTTTTAAAAACATATGAGGAAATTAAAACAGGTTTATTTCCACTGGCATGGATTTAAATGAATGAGATCAATAACTATCTTGGTACAAAATCAATGTATATTTTGGCATTCAAATCACAAACCATCAAAGGCTTATGTGGATAAATATTGCATGCAATATTTGGGGGGAATTTTAAAGCTCTGTAAAAGAAAAATAATTTTTGTGTTTAATTTTTACTTGCAGGGCTGCAAGCTAACTTTTCACGTTAAAAACTTGGAATTCTTTATTATTCAAATACAAGAATGGAAGACAGCATGCTAAGCCAAACAGTACTAGAGTTTGCTTGGAAGTTAAGTTTGAATGTGCCTTCAAACTATTAACAGATTTTAATTAAGCTATATCTAAGTCAACTTACATATTTTATTTTGCACGAATGGTTGTCAAGATACGAGTTAAAGAACGATTTGTAACAAAAACTTTAATCTTCAAGAGTTTACAGTGACAAGACAACTTATGCACAATGAGGAAAATTTCTATCTACAATGTACCCTTATATATATGTACTTATCCAAATCAACAGTTAATTTGCATTACAAATCTGTTTTAGCAGTAGTGCTCTACAGAAAAAGGTGTTCATATTTAATTTACATTTTGCACAATGGTAATTCTGGTATAAATCAGAACTCAGATTTAGAAAAAAGGCTAACTACAAGTTTTCAGTCTTCTTGTTTGCCACTGGTTTATTCTGGCCAATTAAGCTTCCACATTTCATACTGCAGAGATTGTCCATTCACAATTATAGCAAATATTCATGATTTACAAATTCATGTGTTAATTTGAGTTTAGCTTTTGAAGATTCTAGAATATGACCCAGCAGACTATGAACATTTGCTGCTATAGGTTTCATGAGGATTTATTTACCTCTGCAAGGTAACTGGCTAACATTAACATAGTTTATGCTGAAGGGTACAATGTAGAACAGGTTTATTACACTTTGAATGTCCTCCTCAAAACCATATACATTTTCACAACTGTTACATGTCACCTGTTACAAAAGAAACAAAATTTGACAGCTAAAACATTTTTAAAATGCACCAAGCTTTATGAGGTCTTAAACAAAACAATGTTCTGTACATACTGTCTTCAGACCAAAATGTGACTTCCTGTATACCATTCTTCCTGAAGTTCTATTTCCTGTCATTTGACCTGGAACGGCTAAGATTATACACAAAAGATTTAGTCAATGATAAATGGACTCCCAAATTGTATTTCAATATAATGTAAATATTGTGCAAGTTTAGTTTACATATGAATATTCAACTTGGCCTCTATATAGGCAAGGAGATTTTTACGGAAAACAGATATTTTAACATATTTTTAATCACTCTTTGAGTGTGTCGATATATTCTTACCTACGAGATCTGGAAAATGAACGGGAAGGCTTATGATTTCTCTCCCTTGAGAGTGACCTCTCTCTCCTTCTATCTCTAGAAAGGGATCTGTAAAGGAAATAGTATCATAAAGCAAGTTGCATCAAAAATCAGGTTCTAGAACAGCCCCCCCCGCTCCCCCAATCTTTTGAACATCAGGGAGATTCTGTGGAGGTTTTTTCATGGATCAGAGGGGGCGTGGTTTTGCACATTGCCTGCATCCCGCAAAGGGGGCTTTGCTTGTTTGCATGGCCAGTTTCTGGCATGCTGTGGCCTGGTGTCGGTTCACGGACCAGGGGTTGAGGACTTGTTCTAGAAGAGAAGTGTTTATCATTCTCAAATAGAAACAATGTGTTGAATATTTTCAATTAACACTTGTGGCATGATGTATACATATAAATTGTTTTCTAGAGTGATTTAGAGCTGTGATATATCAATGCTTCAGATTCATGCTTGGCAATCCCAAATAGATTCCATATGAATATTTACTACCAGAAAAAGTCAAGGATGACTTCAGAATAAACTATAAATAAACTATTCAGCAAAGATTTAACAATTTATATCTTTGACAAGGTATCTCATTCTGAAGCCACCTAATTCAAAATTAAATTTTCCCTCTTAACAAATTGGAAAAATTAGAAAAGGTCAGTTTAAAGGGTCATTTAAAACTATTTTTATAGGTAAATTATGTTCAGCCATGTTCTTCCATTCTGTAGTTTTTCTCAACTTGGCCCCTTCAAAGTGTGCAGATTTCAACTCCCAGAATTCCAGAGCCAGCAAGCTGCCTGGGTAGTTCTGGGATTATAAGTCCACATATCTTGAGATTGTTATGCTTGAGAAACACTGCTCTAGTGTATGGACCATTAGTGCATGACACTTCCCATTCCCAGATCTATAAAGTAAGTCTGTTTGCATGACTATCTCAATTTGTAAAACATTTTCATGACAGGGAATGTTTCTTTACATCTATGTGTGAAATACTTCGGCAATGCATGATCCGCACCAACAATTTACCTGCTACGACTACGGGAAAAACTCCTCCTCCGTGGAGATCTACAATCAAAAAAGAAAGGTGAGTCTTTTCATCAATTCAACACAACTGAGGTGAGGTAATTCCCAACTTGTCAAGTCACTGTTGGGCCCAGTGAATGTGCCAAGATAAATGGCACCCATCGTCCAGCAAAATGGAAAGATTCAGGCATTAAAAAGACTCAGCGTGATCAGCATGTTTCCAGCCATGAGTTTGTTTTAACTAATACCATGTCATAGCAAACCTGTCTCCAATGCAGCACTTCCATCTCAACAAAATCCACTGCCTAAAAGACTATACCAAAGTCCCATAAGTAGTTCCAAAATTGGTATAACTAGTGTTTTGGAACCCATGCAAGGCAGAGTACCAAGTGAAAGACTAATGCACAGTGACAATGACTCATTAGAGCTGCATCTGTGAATGTAATTTTTAAAAGGTCATAGTGTTTAGTCTAAAGAACCTTAGCTTGCCCAGTTTATCCCATAAAGTAATTGTTCTGAAATAGTTAGTAAAACAATTTAAAGGTGAAAGGAGGTAGCAGTTTTTTTGCAATGAAAACCAGTTAGCAATTAAGTTTGCCCAACTCACATGCAAATATACTGCAGCTTAGTTATTTATATTAGATTCCTTAACACCCTTAAAAGTTTTATTCAAGCAACATATGTATGTTACCACGAAATTATGCACAGCCAGCCTTTGATTGAGAAAAAATAATTACTTATAAGCCGCTTACTCCTTATTTTAACCAGCAGTAAACTGTATAAGCAGGAAAAACTTACTAGTTTTTGGTTTCAACAAGCTACAAATGGTGAGGTGAGGCTGCCGGACTGACTGCCAAGAAGAATTTGCTGAAAAGGTTTTGCCAGGTGTTGCGTTGTATTTAGTTGGTTGGCGAAGGGGGTGTTGTGGATTTTTCCTGCTTTTTTGTTAGCCGAAGGCTGCTGCTGTAGTTGTTGTGAAGACATTTGGTAAATAAACAGCTGAGCTGATTGGCCGGGAATGTGTGGGCGGTCGAGGTGGCTGCAGCCGATTTGGTTAAGGTTGGAGAGAAGGCTGAGAGAAACAGCATGCTCGGGAACCAAAGGGCGGTGCAACCTGACGACTGGCCATGCCTGGGTCATGTGAAACGACACCAGCCAAGCTGAATGGGGCGCGCTGGTCACATGACGCTGAAAGGGCTAGTTGACTGGCTAATGCAGACTCAGAGGGTGGTGAGAAGAGACATGATGGTGACTCTGTAACGGGTTCATTTTTATTAATAGATGGACCAAAAAGCATAAAAAAATGAAAAACAAGCCATCAGTACAACCATCTAGCAGCTAACAAATACTCCTATTGTGTTCTACAGTGAAAGGGAACAGGTTTCATTATTTTGTATGGACTCCATTCATCTGCAATAGGTTGAGATCAGCCCTTGCAGAAATTAGGTTTTAAGTACTGAAGTGAGTATTTAACACTTCATCAATTATCCAGGTCAGAGGGTGCATTACCAAGTAACAATCTGCTTTTGTTTGGGGAATTCATAACTGTAGAATTCAAATGAGGCAATAATATTTCAACAGATTTTATTAGTTGAAATTTAGCCGAGTAACTATTCATTGCTTCAGAATCCATAAAACAGTTGCCTGCTTAGCATCATTTGTGCTAAAGGAAAAGCAAACTGAGTGAAAAAATCCAAGCTGTTGTATGTAATGTTTATCAACAATGAAGAAAAAAAAAAGCTGAAGTACTGGGACAAAAAAGGGAAGTGACTAGATGAATATACTAGATGAATATGTTAGAGGATACTATCAACTGGTACAAGGACAGAAGCCAGTGCTCAACAAAGTGTATCCCTCTAACAGTTGCTTAATGCTTTAGAATTTGGTGGTTTGATAGACAGTGCAGGTTTTGAAAAGTCTATTTTGCCAAAATGGTAGTACTGCCAACATCATTAATAAAGTTATTTCATCCTGCATACCTGCGGCGAGGTGGAGGACTTCTCCTGCGATAGTCATCTCGAGGTCGTCTTCCCCATGAAGGAGGTGGGCCACGGTTCCGACTGCGTTTTTCACCATTGGACAGTTCCACCCTAACCCGACATCCACACAATGTTCTGGGAAAGATCATGAATAATATTAATAGATTTAAGTCCAACAATTAAAGGACATTTGCTCATACAATTTCCTACACTAAGTGACAGGGATGTTTTCCAATATTTTAGACAATTCCTATCAGTACAGTCAGTGGCAGAATAATCTGAACACAGAATCTTGCAAGCCAACCTATTTACTTTGTCCTATTGCTCACATACAAGCTATTTCATTATTGAAGAATGCCACAAGTACAAGAGTCCAAAATGTTATTTTGTATTCACTTTTGGGTTTTCAGTATAAAGGCTTAATATTTAAAGAAATTAACATGAAAACATAATTGCCAGTAATAGTGTTGGACTGAGTCATTCCTAAGCATTAAGAATGCTTAGGAAACATTTTAAATGCCAAATCGAAATACCAAATGATAGAACATTTCAGTATTTTTAAAATCTGGTCACCATAAAAATAACATATCTTTCAGGTACTTTCAAATTGAAATCTTCCCAAGCTAACAATTCATACATTGATCAGTGCTTAGAACTTTCTGCAAAAATTCCTTTACTTAAAATCCTTTTAAAGGAACATTTTAATGTGTTTTTTCACTATTCATAACATTTTTCAAAATCAGAATGCTCACTTGGAGGTTTCCCAAGAAAATCATAAGTAAGTTTACCTCCCATCTAGTTCTCTCACTGCATCGGCAGCATCCCGCGGATCTTCAAATTCAACAAAAGCAAAACCGGGGGGATTTCTAGCGACCCAGACGCTCCGCAGCGGTCCGTAGTAGCCAAAAGCTCGTTCCAATTCGGTTTTGTTGCCATTATTCCCAAGGTTTCCTACATAAACCTTGCAATCCAGTGGGCACGAATCACGATGCATCTCTGAAATTCATGCAAAAACGGCAATCATAGAAGGTAATCCGCCTCCTGATTACCAAACGAGAGAATCTTATAAATCTCACACATAATTATTATAGATAACGCTAAAGTTTTTTAAAAACCATTGTGAACAATCAACTTCCGAGTTCATACCTGTTCACATTTATCGAAAAAAATGTTTTGGATGAAAGTTGAAATCCAAAAATGATCTGAATTTGGAGAAGGCAATTAAGTAACTCAATGTAAAATCAGGAAAGTAATCAGCAGCGACTTTTCCCGGTTTTGCTACGTTTTCCCCCCAATTGCTGCTGTGCGAACTACTATCACATCAGGTAGCCTTTCATCAGGTAGGCAAAGGAGCACAACAGTTAAACCTCGTGCTCGACCGCAAGAAAAAACATTGTACGTAGAAAATGGCGCGCCCCTTTTTAACCGCTTTTAACGTAAGATTAAGCTACGAAAGCTGCTCACAATCTCCGTCTCCCTTTGACTATCCCGCCCCCCCGCCGCTTTCACCTGGGGTGCGAGTATAGTAAAAAAAATAACAGCCCATCAGTCATCTCCTCTCCCACGTAAAGCGATCAATCCTAGATCGCAGTATCTTTGACGCTATTTCGATCACACAAAATGGCGGCGGCTCTTTGTCCGCTAATACAACCGCGAGGCCTTCTACGCCGACCCACCCCTTTTCTCTCACCGGTTTCCTGGCCAAAAGACTCCCGCGAGCGGCTGCCAGTCTTTTTCCTCTTTGCCTCCTCTACTTCGTCCTGCAGCCCCGTAAGCGCGGTTGGAGTCGCTGGCTTTCCCGCCAAGACTCGATTCTGCGGTCCTTTACTTCTCCCCCACTGGACAAAATGGCGGATGGTACTTCCACGCCCTGACTTTTTATATACCGCCTGCTCAACCGGCACGTGACCAAAACATTCACCAATAGCAAGACACCTCTCTGGTGATTGACTTTCTCCGGCGCCCTACCCCCTTCCCGATGCCCAGCTCAGACTGAGAGTGCTGGTCGGAGGGCCCAGCCGGTTCGCCATAGCAACCGTTATTGTAACCGCATGGAAGTGGCAAGGGAGGGATAGGTGGACCCTACAGTAGAGTCATGGAGGCCTGGGATTCGGTGGCGGTTAGATCGGTCGTGTTTTGCGCTCAGCGTATTCTTGCGATGCATAAAGGCTCAAGAAGAGGGTTGTTTTTGTGGCACTCCGTTCTTTCTGGGGAATAGTTATGTCCCAGTTGCTGCATGTTTTTGACTATCAGGACTATGTAATGCTATCTTAACTACAAACCGCATGGTGTTGCAGAAAAGGGAGCGGAAAAAAGGGATATTTATTCAGACTTGACTTTCCAAACCTTGAAATGTTGCAGCTCTGTTTTGGATACTGAATGAAAGTGACTTCATTCTACATACCTTTTTAAAATTACACCTTGCAACTGAACACTTCCTTTAAATAAGGAAAGTAATGATTAATAATACATAATTTCCCATTCCTGGCTATGTTGCTAACTGGCCAAATACCTTGCTCCTATGTAATTTAGATGTTTTACTGTTTTTATTATTTTAAAATGTTTTTAATAGGTTTAATGTATTTTTTGAATTGTAAGCTGCTCAGAGTCATTGACTGAGCAGGGTGACTATAGAAATTGAATAAAATTTAAAAATTGTGATTTAATGTATTTGAGCTCTATCAGAGTATGAAAACAATTTCAAGGGTCAAAAATCCCGACTAAAGTGAAGTGTTTGTGCAATTTTCAGTGGAATCGTCTTGTTCTGGTTATCATGAAAAGGAGCTAAAATAATAATTTAAAAATCTTAATAATTTATTTTTGTGCCAGCAGACTTCTAGCAGAAAAGAAGCAACAAATGTTCCCAAATAGAGCTTTGATTATTTGTAATGAAACCAGCCTCAGGGACCATGCTAAGTGCAGTGAAGAAGAAGCCACACACAGGGAGAAGTGACAAAGTGGGAAGAGTCTAATTTATAAGGAGGAGTTGAGGCAGTTGAGGGTTTGGACTATTGCATCAGTCTCTATCTTTTCCATGGTGAACTCTGCCTTGGATTCTGTAAAACAAAAGTTTTTCCTGCAGTACACAACTTAATGTTGAAGGCTAAGATATTTCTACTTAGTGTTGATGGCCAGATATTTCTACATCTGAATATCCAGATAATGCCCAGATATTTCTACATCTGAATATAGTTGATATGCAGATTTAAAACCCCAACCCAGTCCTTTCTCTTTTTGCCTGATGCATTTGTTAAAGACCAAACATGCAACAGGTCAGTGGGGTATATATACTGCTTTGGTTTTTTTGGCAAGATACAAACTCCTGTCAACAATTCCCAAATCCCACAGCAAGTCTCTGGAAGACATTACAGTCCTTGACTTAATGATAGTTCATTTAGTGATTGTTCAAAGTTATAACACCACTGAAAAAAAGACTTATGACTATTCTTCACACTTATGACCATTGCGCATCCTTGTGGTCACGTGATCAAAATGCAGAAGCTTGGGGACTGACTCTTATTTATAACTGTTACAGTGTCTCGGGGTCATGTGATTACCTCTTGCGACCTGACAAGCAAAGTCAATGGGGAAGCCAGATTCACTTAACAACCGTGTTATTAACTACAGTGATTCACTTAACAACTGTGGGAAGAAAGATTGTAAAATGGGGCAAAATTCACTTATCAAATGTTTTGCTTAGCAACAGAAATTTTGGACTCAAATTGTGGTTGTAAGTTGAGGACTACCTATATTATCATTACCTACATTTATGCAAGTTGCTAAATTATCACTCATTTAGCTTAAAATCGATGAGCTGACAAGCCATATGTATTACATTATAAAATGTTTTTGAACCATAATACATCTTATAGTTTCCTTTGGACATGTAAATGCAACAATTTAGAATTGTTATTCATCGTGATTTATTATTTAGAATAATGCACAAATAAATTATGACATTTGGGATTCTGTAGCTTGAGCTCTAGACTTTACCTTTGCTGCTTGAAAAACATTTATTTTGGTTGCTCTTTGACTTTAACTATTGTTCCAAAAAAGGCTTTGTAACTTGTAAATAGCCAGCAAGGAACTTATGTAGCTGATTTCTTATATTTTTGTATATTTTGCTCTAACATGATAGTTTGCAGCGAAGTGTTATAAATATTCCTCTGAAGGAATATTAAAAAATGATATAAATAATTTTGGAATTCCCAGAGGAGATGTGATGTTTTCTGAGAAGTACCCTGGGATCAATTGGCTTCCACAATATAAGTAAGATTTGGCAGGCATATGGGCATATCCAAATTGGTGGCAATTTGCAGTTTTCCCATGAGCATGTGTTTTTCATTTTTATGACTTTAGGGGATTTCAATTTTGTCTGGGTTCCTGGTCTAGGCAGATATATTGTACTGTAGGTAGTATATACTGGTATAGTATCCTATGAGTGCCACCTTTCTCCAAGTGCTGATTTTCTCATGACAACAAAGTTTTGGAGAGGTTTCCCATCCAGGCCAGCATTGATAATATTTTTTGGTGCAAAGTGAAATGATGGGTAAAAATCTGGATTACCAGTAGATGGAAGCAAATAGTTTTTTGCATTTTTCTCTGTTATTGCAGTCCAACCTACCATAGTAATGGATACTCTTGCCCACCGATCTTTAGTATGGAGTGGAATACGTATGCAAGTGAATAGCTCAAATATAGTATAGACCTTGGCCTAGTGTCATAAAGATGTGAACTTGTTGCACTTTGCCATCTAGCGGTGAGTTAAGTAAATCTGTTTGCCTTTCCGATTATAATAGTTTCATTTTCTGCTTTCACTGTTTCCTATGTTCAACAATTTGGACATAGGTGCTCCACTTTGGACATAGCTGCCTTATTATATGTTATCATCTCCATCACAGTAGTTACATAGTATTTTTATTATTTGAATTTAAAGCAATGTCTAATTATCAGGAAGATATACAAATTGTTTTAGCAGTGTGGTATTCTCAAATCTCATTGTATTCAACCCTATCGTACTCTTTAATAATCCCATTTTCTTTCTTGCTTACTTAGTCAATTGCGACTGTAAATAATTTATTTTTGTGCATATAAAATTCTTCTATAGTTTTCTTTTGTAGAGGTATCCTTTCAGTTTAACCTCCACTAGTATCAGTTGTCTAAATAATTTACAATTATTATTACTGGTAGTCCTTGACTTACAATCATTCATTTAGTGACTGTTCAAAGTTACAATACGCTGAGAAAAAAGTGACTTATGAATGGTCCTCACAGTCAGGTGATCAAAATTTGGATGCTTGGCAACCAGAATGTATTTACAATACTTGCAGCCTCCCAGGGACATATGATCACCATTTGCAACATTCCCAGCCAGTTTTTGACAAGCAAAGTTAATGGGAGAAACTGGATTCACTTAACAACTATGTGATTCATTTAAAAACTGCAGTGAGTTGCTCAACAATTGTGGTGAACCATGTGGTAAAATTGCCCATGACTCATTTAACAACCAGCTTGGTTAGCAAGAGAAACTGTGGTCCTAATTGTGATTGTAAATTGAGGACTGTAATCATATTATGCTACCTTCTGGGTTTTTTTTTTACTATTCTGGATCCCATGAGCATTATCTATCTTTATCATCACAACCTTCTTTGCTTGGCCACTCACATCTTGAGGCCTCCCTGCCATAGTCTTTGCTCTTCTGGATTCATTTTTTTTTAATATCTAAAGGTTTACTATGTAATTGTTGTCCTTTACCACTGTAACTATATTTAGATATCTGTAATTAAAGTAATTGACTTCTTCCTCATATTATTTCTGCTTTCATTTCTCCTGATGTCTGGTAAATAGATGCTTTCATCTGCTCAACCATGTCAGTACTTTTATAAATAAGCAAACTCCCATGACAGTCTTTTTTTTTTTTGAGAATTCTCATGTTACAATCTTAAAAATCCAAACATATTTTGTCAGCCTCAAAATATTACTTTCTCTACTTTCACATCAAAAACACAGGTGACTTCACTGGAAAAGATTTGTCTAATTTAAGAAGCATATTAAACTGAAACAAGAGCATGAAAAATGATAATGAAAGGTCTAAAAAGTTAATAGCTGTGGAAAGGTTGAAAGAATTGCATAATGTTAGCCAAGAAAAAAGACCAAAAAAATAGCAGTTATCTTCGGAGTTTTGAAGGATTTTCACATCAAAGATGGAGCAATTTTGGATTTTCAGTTCAGAAAAATGGGATTTGAATTAATAGGTATACATGATTAAAAAGTAAATTTTATTTAAACTATAACCTGTTCGCCAATAAAAGACATTGCCTCCAGTAGTGGATATTCTATCAGGGATAATGCAGCTGTTGGTTTTCTGTTTCATTGAGAAAATGGACTTGATGGTTTTGAGGTCACAATCTAGAACTCTTATTATTTCAGACTCTACTTAATTGCAGAAGTTGGTGATAGTTTTCTAATTCAAATTTCCATATTAGAAAATTGAAACTTAATGCAAGCTTATACTATGCAAACTTGAGGATTTTTTTTTTACTTTTCAGTATTAGGGGCAATCAATGATCAAGTATGTGTATGTATAAGTAGAAGGCATATATAACAGTAAACTTTCCCTCCATAATGTTTTCTTCCTGTGCTAACTATCTTTCCTTAGTGCCATCTTGTGTAGATGGAGTTTACATTTATTTTTGGCGAATCCAGCCTAAACAAAGGCACATCAAAAGTTGATGTTAGCAAATAACACACACTCCAAATTACATATACATTTGCAATGCTTTGCCACTAATATTTCATGACACATATTTCTAGTCACTCTGAAGAAGTTTTAAGAGTCATAGGTTGTCTTCACCTACCCTAAAATTTGCAATCACATTAAAGCTGAGAAATTACTTTTTGAAGTTTAGAATGGAGATTTTAGCGTGGATTATGAGTTAATGCTAGCTATAAAGAAATCTAGTCAATGTGGTTGTCAATTCTAACAGAAGGGATATGAACTGTTTTACAGTACTACCAGTTGTTACAACCAACTGAACATTAGTGTACAATTTTGGCTAACTTAATTGGGCTTAGAACCCTGTTATATTAAATTGTATATTTTAAAAATCAAGTTTTAAAACCTTTTATTGTCTATACATTTAATACTTTTTCCGATGGCAATTTCCTATGTTTTCATTTGAGCCACCACAATATACAGAAATGTACAGCAAATACTTTTCTGAGAAGAGAAACATTTTTTTGCCCAGAACATTTTTGAGTTCAGCATAGGAAGCCAAAACTGAGAATCATTAGGCTTTCATTTTTTCGTGGCTATTCTTGATCTAATAGGAATATCACCATATTGTAAAGCATCCATAATTTGTTTAGTGCAAAAATTAAAAATGCTGGACAGACCCAGTCTCTGAATCCGGAACCATCTTGATCTTTCCTTGATTGCACCTTCTCAAATATAACAAAAGAGTAGCCATGGCAGTGCATTTTGTCAATGATAGAATGCATGATGTGGTCATTCAGTCAGCATCTTCTACTTTCTCCAGTTGACATTCAGTTGCTCAGATGAATGTAAACATAATTCTTGAAATAATTGCTGTTTCCTTTCAATTCATTAAATGAAGGCAATCATAAAGCTGAAGAGCAAATTAGGTCAGATGTTTTAGACTTGGCTTTGTGTAATGCTGATTAGTCTGTGAACATGTAACTAGGTAGTTCTTCTTTCACAAAGAAAGAATTTATTTTTATGGGTATCCTGGAAACTAAAGAGAAATCACAAAAGTACCAATTTAGCAATCTTTATTTAAAAGTTTTAATTGGTTACAGTTTTTAACCTTTTCAATAAATGGCTATCGCCAACAGCTGAAAATCAGGTTACAATACTAGAAGTGAAGTTAAGAAGCACAATGTCAACAAATATTTTAAAAAATCCTAGACTTAGCTACCAAGCCTGGGTTGCATAATTAAGTTTATCACAAGATATCAAGAAGTTGTGTATCCTATATCCCCTTGCTGTCATCTATAGGTTGTTTGAGGTTTGGCAACCCAGGTTTGATAGGCTATCAAAGGCTATCAAAGCCCTATCTAGACAAAAAGAAAATGAAATTGTATACATATCGGTATTAATATTTATTTGTTCTGTTTATTTTTTGCCTCTTTCATTAAATAATCTTAATTTTAAATTTTGCCATAAAGTATACTAATTTCCTGTGTGAAGTTAGTTTGCTTAAACATGGTTTGCTATGTAAACAATAAATGGCTACTGTGTTTCTCCAACAATACGGCCTCCACCAATAGGAAGGCCCAGCATGATTTCTAGGCATGAGGTGAAATTAAGCCCCACCCCCCAAATTTAGGCCTATTTAATCCATGTGTTTCCCCACCATTTCTCACATCGTTCGTAAGAACTACACGAGGTGAAGAGAAATGGGGGGAGGGTTGGGGGGGAGAAAACTTGCCTTTAGGAGTGCCCTGCAGGTAGCCTAGGCTAGAATACCCCGATCTACCGATAGAACATCAGCTGATAGAAGCTCCCCAAAGGCAGGGTCCCCAGCTGCTTCTGGGTGAGGCGTGGCTGCCCGTGTCCCCTCGCCATTAGGCAGTGTCTTTCGGGTGATGGAAGCTCCCCAAGGGTAGTCATCAGCTACTTTGGCTGGTAGAAGCGGCCTCGGGGCAAGTGCATACACACACTCTCCTCACCGCGAGGCCGCTTCTATCAGCCAACGAAAACTCCTTTGAAGGCAGAGTCCCCAGCTGCTTCGGGGTGAGGCGTGGCTGCTCATGTCCCCTCGCCATTAAGTAGTGTCTTTCGGGTGATGGAAGCTCCCCAAGTGCAGTCACCAGACACTTCAATCAGCCGGTAAAAGCAGCCTCGCGGCGAGGGGAGTGTGTGTGTGCACTCACCCCAAGGCCGCTTCTACCGGCCGATCAAAGTGGCTGGTGACTGCCCTTGGGGAGCTTCCATTGCCCGAAAGACACTGCCTAATGGTGAAGGGACAAGGGCCGCCATGTCTCGCCCTGAAGCGGCTGGGGACTCTGCCTTCGGGGAGCTTTCGTCGGCTGATAGAAACAGCCTTGTGGAGAGGTACGTGCGTATGGGCCGCTCTATTTGGGGGAGGAAATTAAGTCACCCCCGAAAAGACGGCCTAGCCATTTTTGGGGGGGTCAAAAAAAAATAAGGCCTGGCCTTATTTTGTGAGAAACACGGTTGGTTCACACAACAAATTAAGCTATAAACTATGGTTTACAAAGTATAATAGTTCCCATTTTCTCTTGCTGTCTCATACTTATTTACTGGTACCTTTAAAAGGACCCCCCCCCCCAAGTGATCAATATGCAGTGGGGTAAGCCTTTGGTGGCTGGAGTCTACATGTTATAGAAGGCTGAGAGGGAAGGGGGATTTCTGTGCTGTAATGAGATGGAGAGTGGCTTCTCCTTGTCTCTTGGTCTTGAGAGGATAGTGCATTGCTGTTTAAATAATTTAACTCTCATTGTTGGCTTACACTATAACTACTCTATTTGTTCATCTCAATATCATACCACTGATTTTCAACTATTATGACAGAGGTCCATAACCTCTGGGCTGCAGCCCCACTATTGGACTGTGGCCTGTTCGGAACCAGGGCCCGTGAGTAGAGGGCGGGAATATACTTGTGCGGCCTGGTTCTTCTTTTCCCCCCCACCAGGCCACCAAGCTGCCAAGGTTGGGGACCACTGTATTATGACACACCAAAATCTAGTAGCACAAATAATGAGAATGCAAGAGGTATGCAACTCTGAGGATGTGGACTGCCTTCCCCTACTAATGGAATGGAATGGAATAGAATAGAATAGAATAGAATAGAATAGAATAGAATAGAATAGAATAGAATAGAATAGAATAGAATAGAATTCTTTATTGGCCAAGTGTGATTGGACACACAAGGAATTTGTCTTGGTGCAAATGCTCTCAGTGTACATAAAAAAGATACATTCATCAAGAATCAAGAATAATAAAGTATTAATAAAAGTCATAGGGTACAATAACACATGTCTTATAGCATCCATGGATAACTGATTTTCAAATACATGTCAAAAGATGTCTAACATTTTTTTTCAGGTTATTTAATTTATTTATTAAATTGTTATTCTTCCTATCATCCTCACAAGGTGACTCTGGGCAGTTTACAAATCATAGAACAAGAATAATATAGAACAAGAATAATTAAAATATCAAAATATTAAAAACTACACACATTAACTCATTGTGAAAACTGTACTAAAACCCAAACTAAGTGAGCTAAGAGATGGACGAGATGGGGATGAGGTCTTCTTACCCCCCATTTGATTGAATTGTGCACCCCCTAATTAAAACAAAACATCACTCATGACTTGTTATTGACTCATTTATTGTACTATTTTATGATCTTTTTTAATGATCCAATAAAGAAATTATATTGCAGTATCAAATATTTGATAATATTTCAAACCAATGACACCCCAATGTCTCAATCACTTCAATCACTAACAACACAGTAGATTTTTTTCTTCAGAGTTGACTGACTTCAGACAGAACACGTATTTCATTTATAAAAGGGCAGGGGGGAGGTCTTATGGAATATGATTCACAGCTCGTACCTCTTATTCAGGAGGCACAGAGTAAGTATAAAAACAGCTCTGAAGAATCATTCTGCAGTGTAGAGCAAGTTCACTGGAGTTCCAGTAGCATCAAGATTCCAGCAGGTCAGTCTGAATATACTTCAGTAGGAAAACATATAATTGTGAGTATTGAGTATAAATCCTTTACAAAATTCATCAGTAAGTGATTAGTATTCTTTAAAAATTGAACTATTATCTTGTATTGTTTATCAAGTCTTTTGGGGGGAAATCATTGCATTTGCTTTATGGTTTTCGAAGTATGTGGTTTTATAGGCATTTGTTCTTGGTTTTCTTCTACGATATGATCCTTCCCTAACTTGACAATGCTGCCTGGCAATGGGTGCTGAATTTGAAAAAAAATCTGGACAGTATTTACATGAGGAAGTCTTAACCAAATATATACATTGTTTAAATGAAAGGAATAATAGGAATGTATTTAACAACTGCTTTTTTGCATTAAATACAAATAACATGTAAATCAAATGTGATGGTTTTGCAATATTGAACAGATACTGTAATTCTTATCGTACTAGCATTACTTGATTGATATACATTAAAGCAATATGAAAGATCAATTATCTACCTCTTTTTGATTGAGATATATTTATTCTTATTAGCAGTTATTTAAAGATGGCATGTTATAAATGTACTTCAAAGATTATAATTTCATCTCATTGAAAACATTACAGGACTGAAAAAAGATTTCCTTGTCGGAAAAATATCTACAAATGGCAAAAATTATATCAATCTTTTTTCTTGCTTGCTTTGCAACATGTCAAGAAACAGAAAAGTAAGAATTTCATATAGAATTATGTAATGTATTTTTTCTTGTTTTGTCTCTTGCATGTGAAATTAACTGTTAAAATGTAATGATAAGGGTATTTTACTTGTTAAAATTGTAGAAAAAAATTAAAACAGGAATTTAATGTTATCTTTTTCAAAATTATTTTTCATTTAAAAATTGGGGACATTTTCTTTTTAAGGCAAAGTTATCCTGTAGCCAGAAAATAGCAAAACTAAATGTAAGAATCTTCCGGTATTTTGTTAATTCAAAAGAGGATTTGGAGAGCATCAAAGTGAATCATAGGTACTGATGCTGAACAATTTGACTCAGAGTGAAAGCTTACGTTTAACCCTCTGAATTCAGAACCAGCTAGACTTGATGCATAAAGAGGCTGGGATTTCTAATTCTTCCACCCATTCTTTCTCAGCTTGGCCCAGCTCACTTCAAAGGGTTGCAGTTGTGGGGAAGATAGCAGGAGGGAACATTATGTATACCGCCTTGAATTATATAGAAGCAAGGCAGGAAATCAACCTGAATTAAACAATCAACAACAATGTACAATATTTCCATTTGAAATTCTTGGAATACCATTAAATTCTTGAGCAAGGAGTTGGATGTAATATGACAACAGAATACAGTGCTGTGTTCTTTTATGGTCGGAGTCTTCATCTTTCTTTGTTAAGAAGCCTGTAGCAGAAAGTGAGAGAGACTGGGCATGCTTTATTCTTCCATTCGAAATATACTTCTGCTTCTCAAGGTACTGATTTTTCATATTTCAGTAAAAGAGCTGTGACAGAACATCAGCTGCTGAACGACAGAGGAAGAACCCTTCAAGGTTTAAAGCGACTCATGTGGCTCCATAATGCCATGGGGGGAGTGCATACAGCTAGTGGCCGAGACCTCTCCCAAGCACATGTCCTGCTGACCTCAAAGGAGCAAGATCTCTCAGATCTGTATGACACCATGGATAGAGAGGAAATGCCTGATATGATGGAGCCTCTATTGCTAGAGCTCCTGGGGAGAGACACACCTGTTGCCAAAATACCAAAAGCAAATGTGCTGCACTATCTTAAGAATGGAAGAGGCCACTAGCTCCTGCAAGATCTTTCTGAATTATTTCAAATGGGAGGCCAAGATGGCAAAAGAGATCTTAGTGCTCAGATGTAGATTTCTAACCCCAGCTGCTGTCTCTTTGTCTGTGTCTATTGCATCACCTGAATTATGTACTGTCCGAGTTAGGACAGAAATACAGTTATGCTATAATTAGACATGCATGTTTCTGCCATTTATTACTTCTTCTCAGTTTTTACAAACAGTAACAACCAGAATACTTCACACTTCTAATTTAAGACAATGGGCCTACTTTGAGAGTTTGCTTCTACTGGTTGCACTCAAGAAAAAGTGAACAGATTTTAAATAAAATTACTGGATAAAATCAATTGAATCAGAAATAATTGGAACTACTTCCGTATAAAGAAATCATTCAGGTATATCTGGGGAAGAATTACTTTGAATTAATTGGCTGTAATTTTCCAAATTGTTAAAAGTAAAAAAGAATTATATCCAAGAGTTCTTGAGTCTTTAAAGACTAATTCCACGAAAAAAGGCATGATTGTACATGTTCCGGTGATAGGAAATACTGAATGGAATGTGAAATGACAAGGAGAAACAGAACGTGTTATTTTCAGGCACTATTTGAATAAAAATGCAAGATAACGTTCAGCTTTCTGGGCAATCACTCAAATAGGTATTTGGACTTGTTTTTTTCACCTGAGACAAGAGTAACTTATATTTAATGGAAGAGCTAATCAGTTGGGCTTGATTATCAGTCAAGAATAATGCTTTGCTAATGTTAATGCTGTACCTGCTGCATAACTACCATAACATTTATAACACAAGTAACCTAATTCTGCTTAATGTATTGGACATATATGTGACCAAACTGCTTGCTAGGTGCAGGTGCATATTAATGTCCATTGTGCAAGGCAACATTTTTCAGGAGTCTAGCTGAATGCCTATTAGATAGTGTTAAGCATAACTCTGTTTCTTACTTTTGGGACATTGCATATATTTTTGGTACATTTTCAGAGAATCTCTTGACATACATCACAATTAAACATCTGTGTTTCTTTTTGCTAATAATAAAGATGGTGGTTTCTCAGTTTCTAGTTTATTTCGAAATTTGACTAATAATGTGCTCCATGATACACATTAGGATTTCACAAAAACAGAATAAAATTAAGTCATGGCATTTTATTTTGAGACAAGAAAACATACAAGACCACTTCCATACATTCTGAAGGAGTAATAAAAGGCACAAGCACATAAGCTAATAGGTCTGAGTAATTCACACTCTACAATTGCTAAAATATATACATCAAGTAAAAATGCATTATTGGTATAGTTCAGTTTTGATGGACAATAAAAATAACATAAAATGTACCTTTATTATAGCTTGCCAAAGTGTCACAAAAAAGTATGCAAGCATTTGACTTCTTCAATTTTTAAAAAAATTAAGAGATGATACAAAAACAGTGAAGTGTAAAATGAAGTCTAGATGTAATTGCTGTGATAGTTCACACTCAGTTAGCTAGTTGAAGGTGTTAGAGTTATCAGGTGATACTATTCTGGATTTTTTTTAAAAAAAATCAGATGTTAATCTGACATTTTATGGCTTTTTAACGTTTGCTTAAGATTTAGTGTAATATATGGTGTGTGTGTGAAACAGAAACAGAAAGGCCAGTTGTATTGTTCATATGCACATTTTTGCAAGATTTTGCTTGGTCCCTAATAATGGAACTTCCCCTCTATAAAGTTTGGATTTATTTTGCTTCATTAACCAAGAGATCTACCTATTATTAAGCAACCAATATAAATATACTATAAATGTAATAGACAAACTCTATTTAAACCACATTTTTGTCATAAGAAAATGTCAATAAAGATTCCAAGTGGTATCGTGAAATACGTAAACTTACTTCCTTTTATGTAGAACATATCATAAAGACATTATTCTTCTGTAAATATGTAAATTGAAAAAATAAAGCAAAATTTTAAAATGTTAATGTGGACTTCCAGATTCCTGTCAAAATGCTCTAGAAAGAAAATGTCTCTTGAAAAAAAGGATGAGAGGATGGCTACCCCAGCAGCATGTGTGTTTTTTCTTACAGTTATTGTAAGAATATTGAACTTCAGGTAGATTTCTCCAAATAATTTTTCACTTAAGTATCACATTCTATTTAGGATGCCAGCAACTTTGTGGTACCACAAAGGAACAGAATTAACAAGCATACTCTTACCAGACAAGCTAGTAGTAAAACTTTTAAAAACTTTTTCAAAAAATTGCATTACAATTGCATCCTATTTTTGAAGTCTAGTTTAATAGTTACCTGATCAATTAATAATGTAGCTATACCTTGTTTAAAAATGATCCAGAAGTGCTTTGGATTTCATGCAAGCACAAGTGTAGCAGCTCATTACTATTAAGGAAGCCCAACATCTGTGTGAGCTAGAAAAAAAATGCATCATGAATTTTACTGCATTGTGTAAAGTCCAAAATACTTTCTACAGATAATTTCTGAACTGCACACAGCCTAATAATAAATCAGTTTATTATTTGTGTTTTCTCTGTTTTGTTTTACCTGAAGAAAGTTCTGCACTGCTCAACTTGTTCTTGAGGACTAGAACAAACTGTTATGGATCAGGGCTGAAAACAATACACAATATTAGTATGCTTCGTGGCTCACTGATTACTAGAAAGGAACTTTCCCTTCACCAACCAGATGAAAGCAGACTGTAATGTGAACTTTGCTATACCTGTTGAGGCAGTGACTGGGTCTCTAGCACAACTGTACCGGAGATGATTCCTCAGGGTTAAGGCCATGGCAAGAATTTTGTGCAATCCATGAGACACTAATTTTAATGTACCTTCCTCTAGTGGCTACTCCTCAACTCCTAGGGATACTGTGCTCATTGGAGGCTGGCCTGTTTTTGCAGGACTACTTTTGGGAAACAAATCCCTGCTGGGCCCCAGGCACTCTCTGCACTTGATGGGGGTGTGTGTGAGAGAGGTACATACCAGCTGCAATGAATTGATTATGGAAGACTTTTGATAAGATTCATTGACAATGGGCATGCATCATGACTTCCTGGGAACACTGATACCTCTATAAATTGCTTCCTGGTCAGGCTGTCTGGCATCCTGTCCATGGATGGCAAGATAAGACACATAATGATCTAAGGAGGCTTTTCATAAAATGCCTGTTTGCCATGCATCAGGTGCCTGCCTGGGTTACAATCCATTTCGCAGCACACCAAGCACTTTTAAGGTTAGGGGTACTATCAACACAACTCATCCATGCATTACAAACCTAGTATGACAGATCCAAAGGTCTACGCCATGTATTCTGCTGAACTGTTCTCCTTTCACCATTAGGTTATACTTAGTCTGGCTGTCCATGTTGACCCTTTTTCATAGGTGATTCATCGTTTGTCTCTGATAAGCTTCATGCATACTACACTTGCTGTATGAAGAAACTACTCAGTAATACAACAATCTAAACATCAGAATTCTAACTAACATTGCATGAGAAGGATGGAACTTCAACATTAGCAGGTTCCCCTGCTCAGCATTCCCAACATCCACTTCTTCCTTTGACAGTTGTGCTTAGGTACTCACCACTTCATACAGTACTGTAACTGGCTGTTTCCCAATGTTTCCTGCAAGCTGCTATCTAGGTCTCACAGCAGGGGAAAGAAAAGTATTGCAGTAATTGCTATACACTAACCTCGTTTGGCTAAACCATTTGATGGTGTTTATGAAGCACATGATTAGTCAGAGAACAGCTGGGAACATATTGGAATAGATGTTGTTAGTTATTGTTAGTTGTGAAGTCTTGTCTGACCCATGGCCACCCGATGGACAACATTCCACCAGGCCTTCCTGTCCTCTACCGTCTTCTGGAGTCCATTTAAGCTCACGCCGACTGTTTCAGTGACTCCCTCCAGCCACCTCATTCTCTGTTGTCCCCTTCTATTGCCCTCAATCTTTCCCAGCATTAGGCTCTTTTCCAGTGAGTCCTTCCTTCTCATTAGGTGGCCAAAGTATTTGAATTTCATCTTCAGGATCTGGCCTTCTAAAGAGCAGTCAGAGTTGATCTCCTCTAGGACTGACCGGTTTGATTGCCTTGCAGTCCAAGGGACTTGCAGGAGTCTTCTCCAGCACCATAGTTCAAAGGCCTCAATTCTTTGACGCTCAGCCCTTCTTATGGTCCAACTTTCACAGCTATACATTGCAACTGAGAAAACCATAGCCTTGACTATACACACTTTTGTTGGCAGGGTGATGTCTCTGCTTTTTAGTATGCTGTCTAGATTTGCCATAGCTTTCCTCCCCAGGAGCAAGTGTCTTAATTTCTTGACTGCAGTGTCCAACTGCGATGATCTTGGAGTCCAGGAAAATAAAATGTCACTACCTCCATTTCTTCCCCATCTATTTACCAAGAATTGAGAGGGCCAGATGCCATGATCTTAGTTTCCTTAATGTTGAGTTTCAAGCCAACTTTTGCACTTTCCTTCTTCACCCGCATCAAGAGGCTTAGTTCCTCTTCACTTTCTGCCATTAAAGTAGTATTGTCTGCATATTTGAGGTTGTTGGTATTTCTCCCGGCAATCTTAATTCCAACTTTTGATTTATCTAGCCCTGTCTTTCTCATGATGTGCTCTGCATATAAGTTAAATAGGCAGGGTGACAGTATACAACCTTGCTGGACTCCTTTCCCAATTTTGAACCAATCAGTGGTTCCGTGTCCAGTTCCAACTGTTGCTTCTTGACCTGCATATAGATTTCTCAAGAGACAAATAAGATGGTCTGGTACTTCCATCTCTTTAAGAACTTGCCACAGTTTGTTGTGATTCACACAATCAAAGGCTTTAGCATAATCAATGAAGCAGACTGTAGATGTTTTTCTGGAACTTCCTAGCTTTCTCCATGATCCAGCATATGTTGGCATAGTTCCCCTGCCTCTTCGAAATCCTGCCTGTACTTCTGGTAGTTCTCGACCCACATAATGCTGGAGCCTAGGCTGTAGGATTTTAAGCATAACTTTACTAGCATGTGAAATGAATGTAATGGTGTGCTAGTTTGAACATTCTTTGGCATTGCCTTTCTTTGGAATTGGAATGTAAACTGACCTTTTCCAATCCTGTGGCCACTGTCGTTTTCCAAATTTGCTGGCAAATTGAATGTAGCACTTTTATTGTATTGTCTTTTAAGATTTTGAATAGCTCAGCTGGAATACTATCACCTCCACTAGCTTTGTTGTTGCTCAGATTTCCTAAGGCCCATTTCACTTCACATTCTAGAATGTCTGGTTTGAGGTCAGTGACCACCCCAACGTGGTTATCAGGGATGTTAATCTCGTTCTTGTGTAGTTCTTCTGTGTAATTTTGCCACCTCTTCTTAATCTCTTCTGCCTCTGTTAGGTCCCTGCCATTTTGGTCCTTTATCATGCCCATCTTTCCATGTATATAGAATATATATAAACTGGCAAAATTCAAGTTGCATTTCTGGTCTTTCAACCATCTGCAAAATTATGTGTGGGGAAGAGAGCTGTAAACTGTCCCAATTACTCTGTAATGCTGTGTTTCCACACACACCAGTGGTTGAAAGCAGCCCAGTAGATGGTTTCCTGTGGAAAACAGGTGTCCTCTCAGTCCAACAGTAAAAACCACAAAGGCTCTGCAGGCAATCTGCCCGGCAACCAGATAAGATGCAAGTCAATGAGCAGCTGGCTAGAGATCCCATCCAATAGAGAATAAGGAAGATGACAAGTTAGTGAAGATAAACAGGCCCTTTGCCTAGGCAACAGAACCTGCATATATCCCTCAAGGCCATCTTCCTTACCCTCTACATACCTCCTGGCCATAACATTAACATGAAAGCCTTTGAAGTGGCACATACCATGCAGTTAACAGTACTTATCCCAGTTGAACTTGCCACTTCAGCTTCAGTTCAGAACTTAGGAAGCTGGTTGGCCTTTGCTGGGATGAAAGGAAGACTGTCATGCAGAATTAGGGAGATGCCTGGATACAAACACAAGTCTTTGTATTTCCCTCAAGTTTCACTTTTTTACTTTGGTATTTTTCACCAAATGCATATCAAGGGAAATCTTTTGATGAGGCTTTCTTTGAAATTGCTCAGCTTTCTTTTACCAGACATCCTTTTATGCTTTTCCACCAATTCAGCCTTCTGCTTTCTTTTCACAAAATAAACTGGGGGGCGGGGGGGCACAGAGGGGATGTCTTGAGAGAGAGTGAGTCAAAAAAGTCAAAATAGCAGCCAACCATGAAACTGAAGTCCTGCTCCTTTCTTATCTGCACTACTCTTTCTGGACACTTCAGAACTTTTTAGGAAAAAACTATGATAAACCAATTATCTCTTAAGAATGAAAATGTGATGTTTTTGGATTTTTAAATGTCCATTTGGAAGTATCCTGGGGGATAGGGAAGAGTTGTATTACTTGTTCTGACTTACAAGTTAAATGCTGCTAACTGTATGGTGCAGTAAGATTCCACTCCTTGGAGATTCCTTCTGATAAAAGACACACAGAACTGCTAATTTTCAGAACTACTGCTCTGGGAATTAAGACAATAATACCCTGTTGTCTGGTTTCCAGATAAAACTTTTATTTCATTCCTATATCTGTTTTCATATATTGTATTCAGCTCTGTGTTCGGAAACGGAGTGGCCTATAAACCGTAGCAATAAGTACCTAATTGCTTTCCCGTTCCGTGCTCTGCATTCAGATTCATTAACTTGGCCGAGCTTTACGGTACTTTTGAATTGATAGTAGAGGCTTAGAGCCGCCTCCTTAAAATTAGCGACACACAATTTTGAATAACTGTACCCAGGAACAGGCAGATGTCCAAAACTTTTCAGCATCGCCATCCTACAGTATGTAGAGATGGGAATCGCACTCTTAACCTACCCAGTTAACATCACCATTGAGTCCAATTGCTAATGCTGTAACCTGGCAATATATTCAGATTTACTCGGGAGAAAGTATTGCCCTGGAATATATTTCCGTATAAACACGCCTGGTGGTCAAACGCACAATTCGCGTTACACAAGAAAAGGAAACCATCAAATTTAACCACACAACTTCGCAATAGCCCGGAGAGACAACCGGCGCACGCGCACCTCAGCCACTCGTCTGAACAAATTGAACGACCCCGCCTCCGCGAAGACCCCAGCCAGCCAGCCAGCCGCGCCTCCCAAAGAGGGCGGAACTGGAGAGCTTTTGCGCATGCGGGTGAGGCCAGGCTTTTGAGCTGGCGCTTGTCCCGTCGCAGGCTCCGGCTTTCTTCAGAGGGGGGAGGCGGGGTTAGGCCTCCGGAGCGGCTTTCTCTCTCCCTCTCGTGTCCGGGGCCTGAGCGGGAATTCATCGGCGAGGCTGCTTCTTTCGATTCCCGGGCTGCCCCGTTTGGAAGAGGGCGCTGGTAAGTTACTCTCCTCCCCGCGCCTCCTTGTCCTTCCTCTGTCTTCAGGGTCCACCTTTCTACTTCCCTGAAAAAAAGTTCTGCCCGGCGGGCGAAGACCTCTCCTCCGGTGGCCGTCGTGCTGGGCTCGGCTCGTCCCCCTTCTGGTGGCGTGGCCGTGGCCGTATTCGGCGGAAGAAGGGGGCTCTGCTTCCTCGCCCCCTTCTTCTAGACTGGCTCGGTCGATCTTCAGCGGGTCGCTCACCTGGCGTCTTCCTCCCTCTGCTTTCTTTGTCCGCACCTGCGGTCTTTTGTTTCCTTTCCGTGGAACTTTTTGTTTTCTAAGGAGGAAAGCGTACCCGGCTCTCTTTATTTATTCCCAAGTATGGTTGGCACGCGCAAGACTTTGATTTGGGGGGATTTAATGATCAGGGATGGGGTGGGTTTTTTTTAGGATCTCTACGGTATACGAACAATGGCTGAGCAGCAGCTGCAATTGTTCAGGAAACTTTTTCGGATGTCAAATCAAGGGAAAAAAAACAGTTTTCTGAATATCCCTTCAGAGACTCTTTTGGGTCGAACCAAGGAGAAATTTCGATTGCATTCTACGCAACTGCATATCATTTCTTGTAAAGAGTACTGAAGGTGGTTCCAGGCATAGGAACTTCATTATCCATACTGCTTTTTAAACGTCTTAAGTACTGGCAGCTTTGCAACCAATTCTGCCTTTGCTACCTTTAACTTCCAGTAATTTGAGTAATCTTTTACCTGTTGTTTTAAAGAAAGAATGAGGCAGCTAAACATTATTCAGTGACATAAATACTGCATGTCTTTCTGCCTTGTTTATAATTCTGGTTAAAAAAAAGAGGAAGTCCAGTGTGTGAAATTATTTTGTAACAATATGGTCTTCTAATGTGCTTCCAGTTTGGATTACTACTTGTTATTGTATTGCATTTCTGTGTGTTCAGTATGAATGTTTCCTTCAATTAAGCATAAAGAATGTAAAGAACCTAGCCTCAAAATCTGTTTATTTTTCTTCCCCTCTCCTAAAGTAATTATGGCAATGACGGGTCCAGCACCTTGTTCATCTATGAGTAACCATACTAAGGAGCGAGTTACAATGACAAAAGTGACATTAGAAAACTTCTACAGTAATTTGATTGCCCAGCATGAAGAAAGAGAAATGAGGTAAAAAAAATTTATATGAATATGGGATACTTTCTTAATTTCAAGATTAAAAACTTGAATGCCTCAAGTGCACTGATCTTTAATTATGCTTAACAGTTTTTGTAATGTTTCTTTAAAATGCCCAACAGTAAATATTTATTGACTACCCACTGGTGTCTGCTTTATGAAAATGAGTGGAAAGTTTTTCCTGAATTAAAAGCTGTTTTTCTTCTCCTAGCTGAATGTTTTCTTTCTTTTGATTTCAGGGTGTCCAGTATAAACATAACTTGTGTTGCGAAATATGCTTGGCTTGATTGAGCATGATAATCAAAACCAGCCTTTCTAAGTACTTTTTTTGTCTTCCCTGCAAATCTCACCCTTTAAATCATATGTTTTTATTTTTAAAAAACTTCTTTCTGCTCTGAGTAGTCAGGAAAGTCCTTAGCAGCTTTCTGTATTTCTTTAGATAGCTGTCAGAAAATACTTTTTTGTAAATACATTCCAGTACGTACACATTTTATTTCATTTGTGGTATTTAATATATCAAATTTCAGTTTAAAAGTTATTGCATAAAAACCATAAAACATTTTTAAAAGAGCACTAGGAACAGTAGAGAAGCACAATATTAAATATAGTAGTTGGGAAAGTAAGTATAGACAATGAAAAACTCCTTGAGGTGTCAATATAACAGCAGCCCCCAATCTTTTGAGCTCTAGGGACCGGTTCCATGGAAGGCATGGTTTTTCCTGTGGACTAAGGGGCGTGATTTTACACACTGCTTGGATTGTGTGCATGCATGCATGAAACTTGCCTGGTTCCTGGTCGACCCACAGACCCATGTTGGTCCATGGCCTGGACAGAGGGGTCCCCTGAAATATGATACTGGATGTGATGTTGGTCATCACATCCTTTACTCCAAAGATGGGGAGGAAGGCCCATAAAGAATACTTCCTAATGAAGGGGGAATTCTTAAGGTACGTGTGTGTTGAGCTACTTAAATTAGCTCAATAAATTAATATAATTAAATGTTATTAGTGGAAGAATAATAGATTAAGTTTTCAGATTGTGGGGGAGTAGAAGAGAGTAACAATAATTAAGATGCAATGGATGAGCCTGTTGATGGCTTATCTCATAAATGGTGAAAAGAAAGCAGAACTATTTCGGATTATTGAGAGCAACTCGGATTTAATCAACCTTTTTAAACCAAGGCTGGGAATTTATAAATTGCATCAGATTCTAGAATTCATTTGTAAATTTGATTAACATAATCAAATAACTTGATAGAAACTTAAGATTCTATGTTTAAAAAACTTAAGATAGTATGCTGTTGATATAGGAGTTGTAATAAAATGAGATGGCAGTAGAAATATTTGTGAAATCATTGAGTGCATAAAATTGTTCTAAACTCCAGGGTTTTTAGATTGTTACTGAAACACTACACAAAAAACTAATTTTTACAATGTAATACAAACATTTCCACATTTTGCTCAACTCTGCTGGACTCTGTTCTTTAACATGACAACTCCTAAACTCTGTTTTTATTGTCATATACTCCATGTTTCTATGCCCCTTGTGACATAATGCTAGTTTCTTTCATGTTAAATAACTACATTTGCTATTTTTTATATAGTAACTTTTGGAGGCAGAGCTCAGATTCACATTGGATTAATGTGAATGCTTTTGAAAGATAGATATTCTTCATGAATACAGAATGTGCTCGATGCAACATACGAAGTGATTGAATACTCTAACTGGTTGCAGGTTATATTGCTTATTCCTATACACTTTCTACATTGTTGCTCAGTATGCTTAAAGACAATGAACAGATTGCATTATAACTCCATATGTCATGTTGGCTAGACATTTGGGGAAATGAAATCCCACACAAAACAAATTTCAGCATCTTAAAACAACTATAACTTTCCAAATACTATCTTAGCAGCTGTATACCATGTCTATCAGCCAATGGAAATAAAACAATTTTAGTATGCAGTAAGCAGACACTTGCACCTCTCTCCTCATTCAGTCTTCATCAGTAGCAAAGGAACCACAAAATAATTATTTTGTCATATTCCTACTTTGGGCTGGCCCAAAGTTTCTCCTAATTTCACCTATATGGTAGAGCTGTTGGGAAAAATAAAAGGATCATTTATTGTGTACATTGACTTGAAATCTTGAAAGGAAGCTGGAATAGAGTTCTAATGAATATGTTCCCATTATAGAAACACTAAAGTTTTATAGCTGTGTCTTAAGCCACAAAAACCTTTCAGTTGTTTTCATAATAACAACTGTGTGTACCTTCCTCCCCTCCCCTCCCCACTCTGCTTCAGTTCAGATGGGTAGGTTGACTTTTAAAAAGCAAGTATAGCTGTAAATAATATAAACAACTTAGTTTAACTTGAAATTAGGTTACCTAGATTACCTGAAAAGTAGCATTCATCTTGTATTGCTAATAATGAATGAAACCTTTACTTTAACAATATTTTCTATCTCCCTTCCTCTTTTTCTGTTTTGAAGCCAGTAATGAAGTAGTTGTCAATGAGGCACTCTAATATTAGGTTTTTATTGACAAACTTTTGTACCTGGAATGCAATATTAAAAATTTAAGATGCTCTATTCACTCCATTCGTATATGAAAAGTGGATAAGCTATTTTGAATAGGAGACTAAAAGTAACAACCTAAATTGAAAAACAGGATAGTGCATACCTAAATAATGGAAACATTTATAAGCCAATGGATATGCTTACCTTTCGGTTCAGTTATTATGGAATCAGTTTTATTTTTTACATTATTCATCCAAATAAGTTTATTAATAAGATGAATAAACCACGATAATGGATCTTTCATTTCCTTTTACTAATAATTTGACTTTTCAAGAGTCACCCGGTTGAACTGTGTCAATAAAAACTAAATAAATAAAAAAAAAAACAACGATCTGTGCACATATACAAGTTGTGAAGGTAGAAAGCCTTTAGTTTCTTTGGCAGTTCTCAGAAGTGATTTGTCATTGTCTTCTTCCTATGGCTGAGAGAAAAATGATTTGCCCTAGGTACCTAGCTCCTGTTACGCCTAAGGCAGGACTAGAACGCCCAATCTCCTGGTTTCTAGCTAAGTTCCTTAACCATTTTACCAACTACCTCAAGTTATAAATATGTTGTTTTTTAAACATTTTTCTCCCATTAATCCAATCTGTTGGGTCTTCACAATTCTCAAATTAGTTTTAAGCTGATTATCAATCAGTCCAGTCCTAATGATAGATGCCAGAATAATATCCATCCCATTAATTCTAACTGCGATACAATGCAGACAACAGTGGAGGCTGTGCTATTACACAGTTTTTCCTTCCACAACATATCTGCTCTCATGGGGCATACTACAGTACATAGTATACATCTGATGCAAAAGGTAAATCTTGAAGACTTTGGAAACCTATTTCCATGATGCTGTCATTTTTTCCCTTAGATGTAGGGAGTAGGCATTAATATGTGAAATAATTTTCAGTGTATACAATACAAAATGGTCTTTCTTTGCAAAGAATATCCTAATATTCCATGAATGCTGAGGTGTTCAATGTCACTAGTAAATAACCAAGAAAAAGTTCTTTGGAGTCTGAAGAATAGGTTAATAAAACACAATGTAGTGTTTTGTTGCTATGAAGGACATAAAACTATCCAGAGATAATTAGAAGTCCAGGCTGCTTTTAATAAATTTTGGAATGGAAAATAATTCATTCCTGAGGGAAATGCTATGTTTCTGTAAAGCTATTTAGTTCATTCTAATCAGAAATTGAAATGATAATTTCAGCTTTCCCTTTAATCACAGTTATCTTTTTACCCACCCTTTCCTTCCTTTTGCTACTTATTGCTATGATGGAGGTATTTCCTTGATAAGAAATTTTCATTGGGGCACATAATGGAACAGAATGTGTTTAAAAAGCCATAAAAATTGTATGAAATAAATGCAAATACACTGCTCAAAAAAATAAAGAGAACACAAAAATAAGACATCCTAGATCTGAATGAATGAAATATTCTTATTAAATACTTTGTTCATTACATAGTTGAATGTGCTGGATTTGGAGTTACACTCAAAATTACAGTGGAAAAAAACACTACAGGCTGATCCAACGTTGATGTAATGTCCTTAAAACAAGTCAAAATGAGGCTCAGTAGTGTGTGTGGCCTCCACGTGTCTGTATGACCTCCCAAGAACGCCTGGGCATGCTCCTGATGAGGGGGCGGATAGTCTCCTGAGGGATCTCCTCCCACACCTGGACTAAAGCATCCCCCAACTCCTGGACAGTCTGTGGTGCAACGTGGCGTTGGTGGATGGAGCGAGACATGATGTCCCAGATGTGCTCAATTGGATTCAGGTCTGGGGAACGGGCAGGCCAGTCCATAGCATCAATGCCTTCGTCTTGCAGGAACTGCTGACACACTCCAGCCACATGAGGTCTAGCATTGTCTTGCATTAGGAGGAACCCAGGGCCAACCGCACCAGCATATGGTCTCACAAGGGGTCTGAGGATCTCATCTTGGTACCTAATGGCAGTCAGGCTACCTCTGGTGAGCAGATGGAGGGCAGTGCGGCCCCCTAAAGAAATGCTACCGCACACCATTACTGACCCACTGCCAAGCCGGTTATGCTGGAAGATGTTGCAGGCAGCAGAACGTTCTCCACGACGTCTCCAGACTCTATCATGTGTGTCACATGTGCTCAATGTGAACCTGCTTTCATCTGTGAAGAGCACAGGGTGCCAGTGGCGAATTTGCCAATCTTGGTGTTCTCTGGCAAATGCCAAATGTCCTGCACGGTGTTGGACTGTAAACACAACCCCCACCTGTGGACGTCGGGCCCTCATACCACCCTCATGGAGTCTGTTTCTGACTGAGCAGCCACATGCACATTTATGGCCCGCTGAAGGTCATTTTGCAGGGCTCTGGCAGTGCTCCTCCTGTCCCTCCTTGCACAAAGATGGAGATAGCGGTCCTCATGCTGGGTTGTTGCTCCTCCACGTCTCCTGATGTACTGGCCTGTCTCCTGGTAGCACCTCCATGCTCTGGACACTACGCTGACAGACACAGCAAACCTTTTAGCCACAGCTCGCATTGATGTGCCATCCTGGATGAGCTGCACTACCTGAGCCACTTGTGTGGGTTGTAAACTCCATCTCATGCTACCACTAGAGTGAAAGCACCGCCAGCATTCAAAAGTGACCAAACCCTCAGCCAGAAAGCATAGGAACTGAGAAGTGGTTTGTGGTCACCACCTGCAGAACCACTCCTTTATTGGAGATGTCTTGCTAACTGCCTATGCTTTCCACCTGTTGTCTCTTCCATTTGCACAACAGCATGTGAAATTGATTGTTAATCAGTGTTGCTACCTAAGTGGACAGTTTGATTTCACAGAGGTGTGATTGACTTGGAGTTACATTGTGTTGTTTAAGTGTTCCCTTTATTTTTTTGAGCAGTGTATATTTAGCAGATACCTTTTAATTCTAAAAAATAAGAGCGGTTGTTAATTTAATTCAATTTTATCTTGGGATTGAATTTACTTTTGTCAGCTTGATTCTGGATATGTAGCCAGAGAGGGCTATAATTTTCTGTTTATTGCTTTAAATCTTCTACAATTGTGGAGAGCTGGAGGCACTTGTATTACAGTGCCTCTGCTCTTAATTGCCAAGTTGTTTCTGAAAATATTTTCTGCGCTTTAGTAGTTAATATTAAAGGAGTCTGCATAAATGTATATTTTTCCTACATAGTTGAGTATTTATATGAAACCACTGAATGGGGTCAACAGATGAAAAAAGATAAGGTACAATGATGCTGATGATATCTAGCTCTTTCTCTTGCCATCAAGATCAGGTGAAACTCTTTGAAGGCAGTAATAGGATCAATAAGGCAATCAGCTGAAAATAAATTAATAAGAGGTTAGTGTTGTAGATTATTTGTTCCTAGATCTAGAGATTAGGGAAGTAAGACTTTCTTGGCACTCTTAAGGTATTCATTCACTCTATATTGTCATTGGAGGTTAGTAACTAGCAGCTTAGAATCTTCTATGCTTCTTTTGCCTGGTTTATTAGATCTGCCCATCCTCAATATAAATAACCTGATCACAGCAGACTATGCTTTTGTAACCTGCTAATAACATCATTTTAAAGGGCACTACATGGACTAAAATACTGTATATTATAAATATTGTAGCACAGCAGGCAGATATGAAATGACAGTGGCATGATCCACATAATTTTGGCCTTTAAAGAACAGAACTGGATCCCAATTAATTACCAATCCCAGTTCAAAATATTAATTTTAACACATATAACTCTGATTGTTTAAATGAGTACCTTTAGTATTGTTTTCTAGTGCCAGTGCTAATGTGTTCATATTAACAAATGAAACCAAGATTTTTGGTGTTTGTAGCAATGGGGTGGCACTTTGGTTCTAGAACATATTTTCACTGGAAATTGGGTTGGCTAATTTCAGTACCAGATGAAAAATTTATACCAGATTTTTTTTATATATAATAAGCTCTACATACTGGAAAGTGATGCTTCAGTTCAGATGGGTAGGTTGACTCTTTTAAATAGCAAGTATAGCTCTTTTTTGCATAAAATGTGTTTATTTTACTGGGTTTTTAAATATTTTTCATCTATACCAAGATCATTTTTATGATAAAGATAGAACTATCCTGCTTTTTATAAAAAGAAAGGTAATAATATAGTACAGGTAGTCCTCAACTTACAACAGTTCATTTAATGATATTTCGAAGATACATCACTGAAAAAAATGACCTAATGATAGTTTTTCACACTTATGATTGATGTAGCATTCCCATGGTCACTTGATGCTTGACAACTGACTTACATTTAGGATGGTTGCAGTGTCCAGGAGTCATGTGATCGCCTTTTGAGGCCTTCTGACAAGCAAAGTCAATGAGGAAACCAGATTCACTTGACAAGCGCATTAGTAATTTAACAGCTGCAGAGATTCACTTAACAAATGTGGCAAGAAAAGTCATAAAATGAGGCAAAACTCATTTAACAAATTTCTCACTTAACATAAATTTTGGACTCAATTCTCATAAGTTGAGGGCTGCCTGTATGAGAAGTTTGAATGCTCTTTCAAATTATATTGCAATTTCTCTTTTGTTTTGTCATACTTGTGTTTATTTTTAAAAATTGAGAATGTGGAAGTGTATAAGACATCTGCTTTTCATATTTACTCTGTAGTATGGAGAAATTATTTTGTGTACTGAGGATCAAATATTAGATGGGGTTTGATATGAAGCCTCTACATTTTCCCTGTTACCTCCTCAATTGTTTGGTTTTTTTTTTTAAATCACAAATCTGTATTGTTCAAAGTAGTAAGATGTTCTATAATTGACTTATATTGAGTTGCATAATATCTAAAACTCGTTTTGGCTGTAATTACATCATTTTTCATACTTTGGTATGAAATAAAAAGGTAAATGACTTAGTTATTGATCAAATACCATATACCAAGCAGGACATTGACAAATAACATATTCTAAATTTAATTTTTCAATTTAATTCTGAAATTAAATCAATTTTAGTCCTAATGAAGGAATGTAGTGAACGTACAAACTCCAAATTCCCCACACTGTTTCTTGTTTTTTGAAATAACTTTGTTCAATATTGAAATTGTATGCATCTAGACAAAGATGGGAATTTCCTAATCCATGGTATTTTAAATTTTTTTTTTAGACAAAAGAAGCTAGAAAAAGTGATGGAAGAAGAAGGTTTAAAAGATGAAGAGGTATTATTGCATGTGCTAAAACTTGTTGAAGATTATGTACCAAAGCTATTGCTGTGAATGACTATACTCTAATTGTTGTTTCTTCCTTTAAAAATATATTAGAAAAGACTAAGAAGATCAGCACACGCCCGAAAGGAGACAGAGTTTCTGCGACTGAAAAGAACAAGGCTTGGACTTGAGGATTTTGAATCTTTAAAAGTAATAGGCAGAGGAGCATTTGGGGAGGTATGATCTTGAGACTAGGAGGAGTTACTCTTGAGTTAGGAGGAGTAATGATCTGCAGTTTTAGCAAATGGCAGAGCCTGTTCAATGTGCTCTGGGCTTGGAAAATAATCAGGGTCATTCCTGGCTAGTATTTTGATGGGTTTGAACTAAATCTAAAGGCTAGATTGAGAAGCAACCTAGAAGCAAATATACAAATATTTAAAATAATATAATTCATATCGCCTAGTGTTTATTATTAGCAATAGCAATAGACTTATATACCACTTTATAGTGCTTTACATCCCTCTCTAAGCGGTTTACAGGGTCAGCATATTGCCCCCAACCATCTGGGTCCTCATTTTATTGACCTTGGAAAGATGGAAGGCCGAGACAACCTTGAGCCAGTGAGACATAAACTGCCAAACTGCTGGCAGCCGATGATCAACAGAAGTAGCCTGCAGTACTAACCACTGTGCCACCACAGCTCTTAGATAGCACTTTTACTGCAATGAAACAGAAGTAGGCAACCTAGTGTCTTAGATTATATTTTGAACATTAAGTCTTAGAGGTCCTGGAAGTGTTGATTGGGACTTACGGGAGCAGCAGCTGAAAACATGTGGAGGGCACAAGATTTCTTCCTGCTGATATAGATGTATATGCTGTTATAAAGAAAGAGGTCGGTTTCTGTCACTATTAACATTAGCAGAGAAAAACTGAAATATGTGAAATGTATTAACACAAAAACAATTGGTGTCTTAACATCTAGGTGCGGCTTGTTCAGAAGAAAGACACAGGGCATGTATATGCAATGAAAATCCTACGAAAAGCTGACATGCTAGAAAAAGAGCAGGTAAACGCAGTTATCAAAAGGTTTATGCATGGGAGGGGGGGGACATGTTTTTTGATCAGTCCTTTAGACTGGTAATTGGATTTCTTGAATTACCACTCTGAAAATAACTGGAATTTCTGGAAAGTAAGCGATACTTTTCTTGAGGAAACAAAAACAGTCATTTTAGTCACTAAGTTGACTAAGTGTTAATTCTGATATTTTTGGAACTTTACTCTAGCAAAAATGTATGTTTATAGATGAGCTCCTCTTGATTATGTATCCCTTCTGCCTTCATTTAAATACTGTTGAATTTTTTATATTAATTTTACAGTAACTCTCAAATATTGCCTGAAGATTTGCAGAAATCTTCACAAAGAAATTGCTCTGAACAGCATTTTAATTTTGAATATTGAACAAAGGATATGTCAGAAACCAGAGTTGAATGAATAGTGGTTATTTAATAGTAATAGCCATCTAAGCGGTTTACAGAGTTAGCCTATTGCCCCCAACAATCTGGGTCCTCATTTTATCAACCTCAGAAGGATGAAAGTCTAAGTCAACCTTGAGCCAGTCAGGATCAAACTGCAAAAGCAGCCTGCAGTACTGCATTCTAACCATTTCACCACCACAGCTCCTTATTTAAGCATGTAACTAGAAGACAAATTGGCCAATTAAGAACAGTTTTAAGTTTATTTCTAAGTGTTTATGTTTCCAGCTAATCATTTAAACTTTTGATTCTTTAAATAGATATGCCTTTAATGGAAATTAAAGTGGGTCTTGAATGCAGTAGCCAGGCTTCTGTTGGGTGTCCCTCACTGAAGGCACATAACATCAGTTGTGGCCCAGCTCCACCGATTACCCATTGTGCTCCAGACCAAATTCAAAAGTGTCTTAACATATTATAAATGCCTTTGCTTTATGTGGGCAGATCCCTAGCTATAATGACTCATCATTCTTTAACTAGGAGCTCTGTTTATCTACTAAGGATCTGCTGAAGATGTTGCCCATGAAGGAGACCCAGCTAGAAGGATATTCTGATCACTTTTAAAATGTAATTTGAAAACCTCCCCCCTTCTGAAAGGACTTACTAATGCAGATTTTCCCAACTGCATGTTATTTAAAATATTCTTTGGCTACATCATTAATATTAATTTTGCAATTTATAGACTACCCTTTGCACAGTGGAAATGCAAGTGATTAACAAAATAAATACCCTGTTTCTCCAACAATACGGCCTCCCCCAATAGGAAGTCCCAACATGTTTTATAGGCGTGAAATGAAATTAAGCCCCTCCCCCAAATTAAGGCCTATATTAAAACATGTGAAATGGGGGGGAAATGGCAGTGGGGGCTTGCCGTTAGGAAGTACTTTTTGCACACCCGGATATGGTGCTGCCTGCGTTGACCCCAATATGAAGTGCCCCACCAACGCCGAGGTCAACATCCAAGCCATCGCTGCCCGCCCACCCGAAGATGCAAGGGGGGGAATTAAGTCACCCCGAAAAGACGGCCTAGCCATTTTTTCAGGGCTCAAAAAAAAAAAAAAAAAAGACCCAGCCTTATTATATGAGAAACACGGTAATTAACAATGAAAAGAACATTTGCCAGAAATTATGTTTCAGAAGTTAAAAAGACTAATACTAAAGCAGCAGAGGGTAGTGCAGCCCTGCATATATTTCTCTTAATAACCCATTCAGTATGGTCAACGTAGATAATTGCTTTTGCTGTAACTCAGCAATATGTGAAGGACCACATGTTTCTTATCTAGTCACTGAAGATTTTAACGAGTATACTGTACAGAAAAGTATCTGTGTTAGATTACGGTTTGTTATTTTCATGATGGCTTATGTGTCCCAAATGGCAGTCATGCTACTGGGTATTCATAAAAAAGTTCATTTTAAAATTATGATAGAGGTAGAAATGCCTGAATGCCTTTTACAAATATCTGAAAATGGCACCTGTAATTAAACACTTTCATTTATATATTCATCACCAGGTTGGCCATATTCGAGCAGAACGAGACATTCTAGTGGAGGCAGATAGTTTGTGGGTTGTAAAAATGTTTTATAGCTTTCAAGATAAGCTAAACCTCTATCTTATCATGGAGTTTCTACCTGGAGGTAATTATTCATTGTTTGTTTTTGAATTGTTTACTTTTAAGCTGTTTGTTTGAATCAATTGTTGGGGATATACGTTCTGATTCTGAATTTAGTTCTTGTTAATAGGTGAAAACTCATTTGAAAAATGAAGTAGTATATGAGAGTTTTGGCCTATTAAAAACTTGTTGCTTGTGCTGGCATTCCTACTGAAGTGATGATTGTGCTCCGTTTTGCCTATTTGCTGGGGGAGAAGGGAGCATAATCAAAGCCTGTCAGCTTATTGCTCAATATCTATCTTTTTAGAGTCTTAGCTAAACTTGCAGTTACTAGTTTTCTTGGCTACAAAATAATCTTGAAAGCTGTTTTTTTTTTAAAAAAATAGTAGGTATTACGGAATTAAGAGTATATTCAAAAGTTGATGTTGATATTACAGACAACTATAATTGTGATGGGGTGGTTATCTGTCGTAATGGTATTTTGTATGTCTTACTGATAATGTTTTAAAACAGCATTGATTAGGGTAAAACAACCTGAAGTACCCTGTGGCAGGTTTTCGGAATGTGAAGATATTTTTTGCTTGTTTGGACTTATATCTGTGAAAATTTTAGTGGTAAAGAAAGCAGGACACTTGAGTTCAACTTCCATCTTAGCCATGAAAATCAACTGAGTGACTTCGGACCAGTCTCTCTCTCTCCCCCTCTCCCCCCCTCCCTTCCCCCCGTGCCCAACCCGTATCTCAAGGGGGTTATAATGATAGGGGGTTATAATGAGAAAGATAGGAAGAGGAAGATGTCTTGGGTATATTTGCTCCCTTGAGTTATTTGTAAAAATAATAAAGTCAGGATGCAAATAAATAAAAAGGAGTAGATGAAATTGTTCTAGAGAAAAAAGTATTTTGTAAAGAATACAGGGTACCTTTTATAGTTAAATGAAGAGCCGATAATGTGTTTATAAAAGAGATGAATTAACTTTCCTTCACTTTCCTTTGTGCATACAGGTGATATGATGACATTATTAATGAAAAAAGATACCCTTACAGAAGAAGAGTCTCAATTTTACATAGCAGAGACTGTGTTAGCTATAGATTCAATTCATCAGCTGGGTTTTATTCATCGTGATATCAAGCCAGATAATCTTCTCTTGGACAGTAAAGTAGGAGTCCTATTTATTGGCTAGTTGTTTTTTTTTTTAGCATTTCCTATTAGACTGCTAGGCTTTATCATTTTTTAATTATTTAGAATAATTCTAAATAAAAGTATCTAAAATAAAACTATTATCTATTCTAAGTTTGAAATCTATATACTGCTAAAACGCTTGTGTCTGACTGATTGTTTGTAACCTTCAGTTGAGTAAAATGGTGAATCACAGAGCAACAATATATCTCAAACGGGTTAACTTAGAGAATGTGTCCAAAATCTGGGACCCATCAATCCCATGGGATTGAAATTTGGCAAAGTTGTGGCCACTTCAGTGCTACCACAGCATTGCACTGCTGTGGCACATGATCAACATTTCCAACACTCCCTGCCAGCTTCCTACAGGGAAAGCCAGTTGGAAAACTGGCAGGAAGTTGGAAATCACACCTGCTCCAACTTTTCCCTTCTCTTTTTGGCCTGCCCATGGTCATTCTGTTTCTCTGTTTAGGTAAGGAAATATCTCTAAAACGATGACTCGGTGAGTCATGTGGTTGTTTACTGGAAGTCTGTTGTTAACACCTGTGACTTAGCTCTTACTTGAAATATTGTCATCGCACTTGAAATACTGTGCAGGGGGCACAATAAATAAGTAAGGAAAAGATGCAGTTCCTTACTTATTTATTGTGGATGTTTAGGATGTTCTCTTACACTTTTCAGTTCCCTTCAAGAAAGAACATATTAAAATGGGTTTGTTTATGTGTAGAAGTAGACTCATGACAATGAAATGATTTTGATTGAAAGCAAACTATCCTTTTAAAATACTTTTTAAACATTCTTCCACAATACCTTCAGTAAATACCTGCATTTATAGAACATGTAACATGCATGTTTGCATTCTGTCATAATGGCCCAAGATGCAAGCCAGTTTAAGGGCATTCTGCAGCCTGGGCAAATTTGATCATTCTAACTTTGCTGAAAATGAAAATATATGTGGTTTTTCTCAGGGAAGATTCCCACACAATAATCAGCAGGCATCTAATAGAGCTTTCCTTTTTATTTATATTTATTAAGTTTTCCATCTTTTACACAGTACACTCTTTCTGTTCACTGTAACAGGAAAAGTATGGATGGCTATTACCGAATGACACACGTAATTAACTCCTTACATGATATTGATTTGATTAAGAATTCCTGGGATGCTTACTTATATTACGTTTGATTTTCTTAATTTATTTAAAGGATCCATCTGATTTGGCATAGCTGATTGTGTGATTAATATGCAAAGAATTGTATACAAAAACTTTCTTTTTTTATTTTATTTTAAAATATAAAAGTTCATCTAAAAAGAAAACCAAATGTTTGATATTTGCTAAGTATTTAGTGTTTGAATGCTATTGCGCACTGTTATTTAATTGTCCTATTTTTGTGTTGTTGTTTACTTTCAGGGCCACGTGAAGCTGTCAGACTTTGGTCTTTGCACAGGACTGAAGAAAGCACATAGAACAGAATTCTATAGGAATTTGAGCTATAATCTTCCTAGTGATTTCAGTAAGCCTTTTTACTTCGTTTAAACACACTTGTAATCACACAAAGAATAAGTGCCTTCAAATATTCTTTTGTTCTTATCCACTCTGAGTCTACCTGGTGGTCTGTATGTTTAGAAGAGTTTGTTTCCTTTGTGGGTGGATCTCATATACTTATTTAATTTTACGTATTTTTATCTTGCCATTTAGCAGAAAAGTAGCTTATATAAAGTAACACACAAAATGCTCTCTGCTTTCAGACGGGCTATGTTCAGGTACATAAAAGAAAGATACTGACTAGAAAAGAGAAAACAAGCAAACCTGGGCATGGAGCTCTTATAAACAGGCTTGCTGTCACTCTTGCCTGTCATGATATACATATAGTCTTGGTTAATAACCAGTCACTTAATGACTGTTTAAACTTACAGTCCATCTCCAAACTTCTGTCTGTTTGTCTGTCTGTCTGTCTCTCTCTCTCTCTCTCTCTCTCTCTCTCACACACACACACACACATATTCACACACACATACACACATGCCAGTTTACATAATAGCATTTTGGGCACTTGATTGGTTGCAACATCCCATAGTCATGTGGCCAAGATTTGCAATGGTTTTGCTTTCTTCTGACAAAAAATGCCCATTTGAGAGAATGGCTTTCCTTAATAGCCACATGGTAACGTATGACTATATGACTGTTGTAAAAACAATTGTCAAATTAAATCAGGTAATATGGTGACCCACTTAACAACTGCAATGACTTGAGACTAAAATTCTCAGCCTGAGTGTGATCGCTAAGTGAGGACTACCTATACTGCTTATACTCTAAAGTGAAAAAGATAGATCTTCTCCCTCGGAGAATTGCATTTGCAACAAAAAAGATTCTGTTCATTTAAAATAAATGCTTTGGTAATTGGCTGCTGCATAATAGTACTGGTATCTGTATAAAAAAAAAGAAACGTGGGAGTGATTTAAATGCCTTTTATTCAACATGTATAGCTTTATCCTGCGCCTAAAGACAACCCCATTAAGCTTAGAAATTGAAATGCTTTTATCTTGGAATTGTATCTTTAGTTCAGCATGTAGATACCCTTTTAGCAGTATTGATAAATGAAGCAGGTGAGATGCTGCCTTCAGATAATACTTTTGTGAAGTTGGGTAGCTTATTCAGAATTTATGTACATGTTTTTGATTTCTTGCTACTTTTAGCTTCAAAATACCTCCAAAATATTTGATTAAATATATATTTTAGAAATATTTATTAATGCTATTCAGCCATATACAGCAACTTTCCTCTTGCCTAGTTGTTTTCATTGCATTTTTGGGAAAGAGGGGAGAGAATGTGGGCCATTAAAATTCAGAGCAAATATATAAAAAGATGTTAACCATGTTATAAATATTTCTTCTTTTCAGTGTATCAGTAGATTAAAACAGTTCAACATGGAAAATACCAATGTTATTTATCTTTGGTTATTTATTTTCAGCTTTTCAGAATATGAACTCCAAAAGAAAAGCAGAAACTTGGAAAAGAAACAGAAGACAATTGGTAGGTAGTGTTCTCTGGATAATTTGTCTCATATTGCTTCATTTGAAGCAATACACTGCTGTTCAACCAAAAAAGAAAGAAATTCCTTTAGTGGGTCACGTAAGATTAGTTACAAACAGGACAGTCCATGCAAATAGGTATGTGGTCGTAAATAACACCAAAACAAACAAAAAGAAGGTAAGGGAAGAGTGAAGAAAAACAAACTTGGATTCTAGTTCTTAAACCAAATGGAAATAGTTGAAAAGGGAAGTGGAAATGAGTGGAACGGGGGTCTCAGCAAAATAGGTGGAGGGGACACCCTTTTCCGGTAGGGACTTCTTCTGTATTTATTTCTCTGTTCCGTTAGTGCAGATTAGATAAAGCTGCTATATATAGGAAGAGTACAGATGGTAAGCATTGCTAATGCTTGTAGTAGCCCTGATTCAGGAGTCTGCACTATTGTGTGGAGGAACATTTCACATATGTAGATGGTAAAATGCCTGAAAGCAGTATTATGCCAAGTCTATAAGATCCTACAAACCGCTTGAGGGCATTGGAAGATGGAGTAAAACAACCTGCGTTCTAATACTATCATATAAAAATGCTGATATTAATAGAGTACATGGCCCAGAAGCATATTAGTTTTCCTCCATTTATAAATCGTATTGTTCCTATGTCACAGGTATTCAGGTCTAGCTTCAGATACGATTTTTGAAAGATCTGACAGAACATGTACAAGTGAAAGTCTTTATCAATTTTTAGAGCTATAAAGCAAACGTATCTTGTCTCAGGATTATGAAATCCTGGAGAAAGGAACAACTGCTTTAAGGTATCGCAGACAGATGCTGTATATATGTACTTGGGAAAAGTTTTGAGGGAATAGAATCCAAACAACAGCATAATCTTAATATTTGTTGACATTAGACTTGATATTAGGAATTGCAACTGTTAGCCAAACTGACTTAGCAAATAGAAATGCTACAATATTTGCATTAATAAATAATTCAATCTGAAGTAAACTGCTTGCCAGAAGTACATCATTTGTGTTAAATATTTACTTAGAAAGAAAATACCACCCCATCTCCAAGTTTCACATCCCAAGATTGTTTTAGGGAATTATTACAAAAGCAGTATGTCTTACTTAATTTTCTTTTGCTACTCCAGTCCTTTGTTCACAAATGGAATATTTCTAAAATCATTGAATAGATACTGTTTCATTTTAGGCTTTCTCCACTGTGGGAACTCCAGATTATATTGCTCCAGAGGTCTTCATGCAGACAGGATACAATAAGCTTTGTGACTGGTGGTCCCTTGGAGTCATAATGTATGAGATGCTAATCGGTAAGGGATAACATAGTAGATCCAAATTAGAGCTATGATATGGTCACAGATCTAAATCTGTTCCTTAATTTCTAAATAGAATATTACTTGAGGTGTAACATTATCTTTATTTTTATTTGCAGTTGTAATGTTTAACTTTGAAATGAAATGTATGGAGTTAGGAATTGTTAACTGGTATAGCTTTGCTTCATTAATCACTGATCTAACTTTTTATGTTTTTCTCAGGTTACCCTCCTTTCTGTTCAGAGACACCTCAAGAAACATACAAGAAAGTAATGAATTGGAAAGAGACTTTAATATTCCCCCCAGAAGTTCCTATTTCTGAGAGAGCCAAAGATCTCATTTTAAGGTACCTAAATCTATAATTGCTAACCTTGAAGTCTTGGAGAGTGATGAAATTGATACTTTGGTTTTCATTGCACGAACTTTAATATTCAGTCTTCAATGATTTGGGTTGCCATTTTCTGAAATTGTACAATTGTGCTTTATAAACTATCCCAAGTTGGATACTGATATCCAAGAGTATAAGTAGAGATGTTCAAGAAATGAAAAAATAGTTCAATTTTGAGCTAGAAACAAGCCATCATGTTCTAGACATTTTCCTGAACTGTTGGGTAAGCCATGATTTGGCAGAAATAGAATTCAAAATATTTAGCTTGATCCACATTTTGAGAAGAACAAAATCTGGATTGGAGAGGAAATCTAGCATGGTTGGTATGCATTGTCTTCTACTTTGCTTCCAACAGTAATCTGTCGGTCCACCTGCCTTCTTCCCAACTTCACCATTCCATCTCTTCCCTCAGCCAATGCTTTCAGGCCCCACTCCTTCCACCTGGTTCACCCAGCACTTTCCCTGTACTTTGTATTGCATAGAAACTGGAGAGCATTGGGTGTATTCTAGAACATGCACTCCAATTCCTTCAGACAAGAGGATTTGGTCCATTTTCCACTTAAACTAAAAATCCTATATTCAAGAGAGCTGCCTACAATCTGATGCTTTTTAACATGGTATCTTTCCTTTTTTTTGTTTTTTGAATACATACTGTTGAACTATGTTCTTTCTTTTGTGTTTAATTCCCCCCGCCCCCCGAAGCAGTGCACAGATTTGGTTGTACCTATGTAATTAACATTTCATGAATAAATGCATGGAATGTATAGCTAACATGGCTACCATTATGATTATATGTAATATTCAGTCCAGGAGTTGGTCTGATTCTGAATACTATTACTGAAGAACATGAGTGGGTGGATGCTGTTTTACTTGTGTCTCTACTTGTGGGATTCCCTTAAGTATGTGACTGATCGTTAAGGAAGGAAACAGAATACCGGAGCATATTTGGATACTTTAGCATAGAGCTGTGCTGGACTGAGTCCACCTTTACCATCCAGTGAGGGCTTAAATTGTTTCCTATTTTCTTGACAAGCCAATATTACAAAGAGAAAATAGGCATCCTGACCACGTTGAATAAAGTGAGAAGGGACTGTATTTCTATATGTATTACTTTCTAGAAATTGAAAGTTTTGTATCTGAAAGTGCAACAGAAAGGTTCTTATAAGACATCCAGGGCTTGGGGGATGCGGGGGGAACCAGTGTTTTTCATACAAAAACTGTATTTCATTAGTATGTTGATTTCATTCATTTAGTATTTTGATATCATATCAAAAATGATACTTTTTCAGTATGTTTTCTAGTTCCCTGGAAAGCTGTAAGGCCCTGCACTTTTTTCCAATTTGCTTATAGCAGTAGCATTGTATCGGCACCAATACTTTTTTTTTTTTTTAGGTTATTAAGGCTTGCCTCAGAAATAGTGTGCTGGAATGAATATATATTTGTCTACCGCAAATACTTTATTTTCTTGTTAGTAATTCATATTTTAAAACTTCTGAATCCTCCATGGTGTCTTTGTCTTCAGATTTTGCTGTGAATGGGAACATCGAATTGGTGCCCCAGGTGTTGAAGAAATTAAAACAAACCCCTTTTTTGAAGGAGTTGACTGGGAGCATATTAGGTACGGTATTTTCTTCTCAGTTTTTGTTCAGTTTTCCAGCTGAATCACACAGGAGGGACTGCAACAATTATGAGCATGGTTGAGATTGAGTTTCAAAAACACTGATCATGTATATTTGGTTTGCAGTAGAACAAATTGTTTTCCCTTGCAAGACCAGTTATTTAACCCTGATTCTCTTTGACAGGGAGAGACCTGCGGCAATTTCCATAGAAATCAAAAGTATTGATGACACATCAAACTTTGATGAATTTCCAGAATCTGATATCCTTAAATCTGCAGGTATATTATTAATCTTTTTACTTTATTTTATTCTTAGGCGAGACCTTAGCTGTCCCTGATTCTCTCAAGTAAATAGTCTTTTCATAGAAAAAAAATCACTGCAAATCCTTATGGAAGGCGCTTAGCAGGGTGGATCTGTGGTAGAGTCTCTCTACTTTGGGGATGTCATATCTACTCTTAAGTTGTATGCAAAAGTTTCTCCTCCAGAGACTTAGGATTCTGGGAACGTTAGAATGTTCCATTTTTCTTTTGACAAAAAACTAGCTTTATAATACAGTAAACTATTTCCCATTACAGAAGATTTATTTCCAGGAAATGAGCAGACCAGTTCTGAAATGTCCAGATTTACATCAGAAAGAAAATCAGAATGTTACAGCGTTTCTTAAAATTGTATGTTTTGCATATCCCTGCTGTTAATTTTGCCTTAGCTGGCCTTGGCTGATCTCAGAACATAAGCAGAGATTATCCTTATTAGTGCCTGGATACAATAGATGAATCCCAGATATGAGAGCTAAAAAAGAAACTCCAAATTTAGAGGAGTTTGCTGCAGTCCAGTTTTAAGATTACATCTAAACAAAGGCCAGCCAGGGCTATAGGGTTAGAATGATACAAAGCAGCTGGCATCTTTGTGATCTTAAAGGCTTTTTTTGTCCTTTGTGATATTTTTTGATATGAAATCCATTGTCATGAATCCCTTTTATTTTGTACATGATTAAATGCTTGAAAAAATTTTTGACGGGAAACTAGTTCTCTGAGTTTAGAAGCTGATCTAATTTGTCGCCTCACTCTGGCAGGGTTGATGTCATGCTCTTTAATGATCGCTCTTTCCTCCTTCCTTCTTCCCTCCCTCCCTTTCTTTTTCTTTCTTCCATTCTTTTAGATTTTCAATTCTTTCTTTTTATTTTTTATAGTACACTCAAGCTGAATGATAATATTCTCCCATCTTGAAAATGTCTAATATTCACAACAAATTTCTGTCCTGTAATAAATGGTTTAATATTCATTCTGAATTTTGTTTTTCATCAGTGACCACAGGTAACCACCCAGAAACGGACTACAAGAACAAAGACTGGGTCTTTATCAATTATACCTACAAACGTTTTGAAGGTCTGACTGCTCGAGGGGCAATACCATCCTACATGAAGTCAGGAAAATAACAGTTCTTTGCTAGATGGTTTACTTTTGTCTCGGAACTTTGACCCTGGGGCTGTGAAAGTTTGAAGAATGCAAAATGACATCTTACGCTCTGTTTACATTACAAGTGATGGAACGGGGAAATTCCACAAATCGCACTTACAGATGCATTTGGAGATTTTATTAATTAATCTTTGGTCTTTAGGTAAAACATTTTAAGACTTACTTCATCAACAAAGGAAAGAGCAGGCTTTTAATTCCGAATATGATGTGTTCTGTCTTACAAGTGCTGTCTGGAAATACAGCTCAGTTCTAAGGGCTAAGGCATTACAAAAGAAGCGGAGCAGTAATTACTATGGCGAGAGAGCTGACTCTCAGTAGTTTATCCCATAGGATGGCAAAATCTTTTTGCCTTAAATATAGGGCTATTCATGTTTTTTTGATAGCATTTTTTCAGTCCAGTAATGGCTTCAAAACCTGCGGCACTTTTACTGCTGGTACTAAAATAGTCATCTGGAAGTATTATGCCTTTTAATAAATTTCTGGTATGTTTAATATTATGTATTCTATAAGCAATGTTATGAGCAATGGTGGCAATTTCTGGTAAAACCTGTTTATAAAGAACGTTTTTTCTATTTCGCAAAAAAAAGCAGATCACTAGTAATAACAACACTTTGTAGGGAATACTGTAAGGAAATTGGGAACAATATGTCATCCTTCCCTCCCTTCTTTCAGATCTTTTTCATATCAAAGCCAATAATACATTGTTATAAAACGAGAATGATTCTATGATTTTGAGATAATTTGGAATTTTATCTTAAAAATAGAGAGCGTCTATAGTTTTGTAATGCAAATTACATGAATTCATATTGTGTAATCAAAGTTTCTATTTGGCTGTAATAGTTGCATACACTGGGCTCTTTGACACTATTACGATATTCAGGTTATCCAGGCAAATCCCAACTGTCTACACAACATACCATTTACTATTCTCATTTACTATGCTCTATGCCTGTAATTTAATTTTGAAGTATGTAGGGTGATTTATTTCTTGGTCACAGCACCATGATTATAAAGAAACATACACGTAATGCATTTGGAAACAGAAAAAGAATAGTAAGAGCATTGAAAATTATGTCCCAGAATACTTTTAAGTACATTAAAAATTTTATCTAGTTGAATAAAATTATGAAGCTTTAATATATTCTGGCTCTTTTCTTATATATTAATAGGCAAAGAGCACCTAAAGTATTCTGCTCAAATAAATCAAATTCAGGAAGGATGTGTCAGATCCAGCCTTTGTTCTTTTTGAAAGAGCTGAAGCAGCTTGCATTAATATCAGCCATTCACATTGACCATAAATTGTTTCATTCTGTTTCACCTCTTCTTATCCACTGGACTTTTTTTAAAAAACAAAACTTTTTTACTGTAGCTATATACATGCCATAGTGATCTACATGTTCTCTGAGAGTGTGCCATGTGCCTTTTGACCATATAAAACTAATGCCACAAATTTTGCTATCTCCAAGAGTCTGAGAAAGCCTGCTGCTCCAAGTAGCTTTCTAGATGTGAATCTACACAGAAACATCAGTGAGGAAGAAGCAAATGAAACATTTGCATTTAACTTAAGCCTAAAGGGAAGCAAGGCTTGCTTCTGCTTTTAAGTATCTATGTGCCTAGTTTTACAATTACCATGTTTGGACGTGCCTCATCCCTAACGAGGCTAGGGTTTTGCTTATTTGCTAGATAATGATGGATCTGAAGTTAAATTCTGGTGCTTGCTAAATATTGAAAACATGTAGCATATGTAACTGGTGCTTAGTAAGCCTTAAATAAAAAAGCTGTAGAAAACCCTCAGGGTAACGAGAAAGCTTAAGAGAGTTGACCAGCCAACACCTTTTCAAAGGGAAAAACATTGTGTTACATTCTATCTCCATTACAGTAATGTGTTTCTTTTGCATTATGACAATATAGTACATAGTTGTGCACAGTGTGATAGATTATGAATGCAAGGATAGTATGCATGTGGGTAAATTGAATTTACAGTACAAGGTATAATTCTGCTTGTCTTTTGTAATTAGGAAATACCTAGAGGGATTGGGTTTTTTTTGTTTTGTTTTAGTGAAGTTGAATAAAACATTGCTTATAAGCAAAAGACTAATTTTGAGTTCTACAATCAGGACAGTGGCCAAGATCTCAGTAGACTATCCTGATATTATGTAGTGTGCCTGTTTGCCATCATGACTGTGGCTAAATTTAGGACACTCACAAAAAGGATAGTATATTAACAAGATTATGAAAATTAAATATTTCATTTTTTAAAAAACTGCCATCTCCCTTTGCATGGAAGCATTAGAATTTGGATTCTAATGACATGTTTAGGAACACTAAAGCAAGAGTTCTCACAAAATAGGTCATATATTTTAATGCATAATGTTGGCACCTAATCCAGTTTAGATATATGAACTTGATTCCTGATTCCCTCTCATCTTAATCCCAGCTGTGTTGGTATTGACCTCAAAGTGAATTAAAAGTCCCAGCTAACTAAAATTTAAAAATATGAAGTTCTAACTTAAAAGGAACCCTGTCAAAACTTAATTGCCATTATTGTCAATGTTATTGTGAACTCATAACCATGATTGGGCTGCACTGAAGCACATAAGCTGCCACTTTCATATTGCTGGCTCTTGACATCTTGCACAAGCTCATAGTACTTTTTGAAAGTCACTTTTCTAGGATGACACTTCCTTGTTCTAAAGCAATTTTTAGATCTAATTGGCCAAGCAATTATATCATACTAGTAAATGTAAGTTGCTATATTTTGCTGAGCTGAATTATTAAGTAATCATTGATGTATCTTCCACATATCCCAAAACCCGCAAAAGTTTTAGATTTTGGCCTGCTGGGGGATGGAAAAAATAAAAATCCTGGCTAAGGTAAATATAAGCAACACTGCTGGTTGTGTATGATTCCTAGCAGGTTATACTATACTTAGGTACTGACTAGCCGCTGTGCCTGGGTTCTGCCTTATTTTGGTAGATGACAATTATTTTGTATCTGCATATATGGCTGTTCCTCAATGCAATGTACAATTTCGAACACTTTGTATGTGATTTGTTGGTTTTATTTGGAGACCAATTCTATATGGAACAACCTTTGCATTCTGAAATGTATAAAATTCATTTTCAATAAATGTAGTTTTGCTATTTCTTGTGGTGGTTTTCTGAATTTAAAAAGTTACTAAAAGTTGCTTCATTATAACTTATGATCAGTATGTGACTAGATGTATTTGTTCAGCATATTTTTCAAATGCAGTTGATGCACAACTTTATTCCAGTTACTAAATTTATATGCTTGCAAAAAAACCCAACAAGTAATTTAGGAAAGGAAGACAATAAGAAAAGAATACATGGCATCAGGATGTTGATTAAAGGAAAACTATAATTGTCCATATAAACCTTTTTTTGTTACAATGAGAGGGAACTTATAAAGGCATATCTTGGTTATAACAAAATCTGGTTCACTTGTGATAGAAATTATACAGCAGCATTTAGACTTTATAACATCAATTGTAGATATATTGTACCTTGTTTCTATGTGCACACCTAGATGGATTCTATTAAGTGAATATAGATACACATGAATGCTATTTCTACTGATGGTACATGGCTGAGAAGGCATCAAAAGAAAAGTCACAGGAAAATAGATTCAAAAGTAAATAAAGTCTATGAAGAAGTATATAAAATAACTTTTACAAAAAATACTGAAACAGCATGTAAATGCTAAGCCTTGAATTAACTTATAAACTAAATCACAATAATAAAAGAATAAGGGTGTGATTACTCCTGAATTGAATTTTTCCATTTGCTCAAATGCAATTGGGGGGGGACGACTTGCATCAATTAAATATTTTTTAGAATAAATCTATGAATAACTTTGGAATTGTATTGCCTCTAATGCTTACTCTGATCAGTTCTATGAGAAATGCTGGCCTTTGCATATAAAATTGGTGATTACTCAGTTCACTGGATAATGAGCCTAAACTTCACAGACCTGAATTTGTCATTGCTTTAATTTAAGTTACTTTTTATTTTATCTATCCAGTGAGTTAGATTCCGATTTGGTCTGAACCACTGAAATCATGATTTTTCTAAAATTGTGATTTGGATCTGGGTCCAATGGCACAATCATTGCTTTATATCTGCTACAGCAAATTTTTCTAGATCCAAAAAAGCTATGGCCTCCAGATGTTGCTGATGATGTTTCCCTGCACCCTTCACCATTATTCATGCTTCCTGGGAGTGTTAAACACCGTAGCCCATCAACATGTCATGGAGTACATTAGATATCTTAACCAAATTTGCATTATTCGCATTGAGGAAAAATGCCAACCAATTTAGAAACTGCCAAATTTAAAACGAATTTGTCTAGATGATTAGCCTCCAAGGAAATATTTAATTTGTATGAGAATGAGCTAATTATACTCCATATTCAGACTTACTTTACAATGCAGAGTGCATAAGATTTTGTACTCACTGATCCCAATATCGACTACAGCATCTAGTTCTAGGTACCACAGTTTAAAAAAGATTTAGATAAAACAGATTCAGAAAGGGAAATAAGAATTAGCAGCGGATTAGAAACCAAGTCTTATTACAAAAGAAGATTTAGGAATTAGGAATGCTTAGCTGTGAAAAAAGGAAGGATCAGAAAGGTATGACATTCTTGTACCTGAAGGAATACTGTACCTGACTGAAAAGGACAAGACCAGCTCTTCATCATTCCAGAGTGCAAGATGCTCTATAATGATTTCAAATTAGTCAGATTATAATTGAACGGAAAGAAGAAAAAAAAACCCTTAATATTAACTGGCATTTATTCATACTGGTAGAAGTGGGGATCTCACTGTTCTGAATATAAACATAAGGTTTTATCATTGCTTGAATTCAATTCATGAATTCAATTTTAATTATTAAAAGGCTTTATTATTTATTGCCCAGCCATAATCCCAATGAAATGAGTCGTTAATGGGGGCAGGGGATCACAGAAACTCATCATTTTTGTGAATTGGGGTATATGACTTTGAGGAGCCCTGCTATATATAACTTTCTACTGATCCTGCTGATTATGTTTCCCAGTTGACTATTTCAAAGGCCAGCTTCAAGCACCCTGATTGTCCCAAGGTGCTGAGACAGTTAGGAAAACTTACTCCTACAATTGATCTTAACCAAAATGCTGAGAAGTGATGTCACAAAGCCTGACATCCTTGCTAGGATCAAAGATCAAAATCCTTAGCCAAGAGGATAGATTATAGGGAACAACCATAAAACGTTTTCCATACTCAAGACTTATATGACAGCTGCTGCACCGCAGGTGTTCGTTCCTGCAACAGTCACTTTCTTTCAAAATGCTGTGGAATCCTTCTAGAAGGAAGTTCTTTACCTTCAAGAAATGCTTGAGGGGTGAGGATGTTCAGCCATCTTCGTTCATCCAGTGTTGCTGCTTGAATGTTTGAGCTTTGTATTGTTTTCTACAAATGGTACTTTCCTTTGTATTCTAGTAGCTTATTTCCAGCACAATTTAGGCATATGTGTAACTTAGGACGGGTTCTTTCCTTGTAACTGAATTTCCTGTCTGGCCGCTCACAGAGGGTCAGATTAGGTAATCATACCTCTTCAGCCCTTATTCTAAACACTGGTACACCACAGGGTTGCGTGTTGAGTCCCTTACTCTACTCTTTTTGTGTATGACTGCATTCCCACTCACGCTAGTAATACTATTACTAAATTTGCAGATGATACAACAGTGGTGGGACTCATCTCGGGGGTGGGTGGGATGAGTCTGTCTATCAAGATGAAATGGACCGGTTGCTTTCATGGTTGTGAAGACAATAACTTGGTCCTCAACACAAATAGGGAACCATAGAAGGAACAGATCAGACATACAGCCCTTGCTTATCAATGGAGACCAAGTGGCTAGTTTTAAGTTTCTGGGTGTTACCATAAAAGAGGACCTGACCTGGGGTGCTCACATTGCAGCCCTGGTCAAAAGGGTCCAGCAGAGATTATACTATCTGAGACTTCTCAGAAAACAGCAACTGAATGAAAAACTGCTGGTGACCTACTGCTGCACCATAGAGAGTATCTTATCTTACTGCACCGCTATATGGTTTGCCAATTGTGCAGATAGGACAGCACTCTAGAGGGTTAACATCATTGCCCAGAAGATCATTGGTTGCCCTCTCCCCTCTTTGGAAGAGCTTTATAGCTCCTGTTGCCTTAAGAAAGTTCAAAACATTCTCAAAGATCCATCTCATCCTGGGCACCCTTTTTTGAACTATTACCATGTGGCAGATGGTACAGAATAATAAAAACAAGGACAAACAGACTGAAAAACAGCTTATATCTCAGGACAGTAACTCTATTGAATTCTACTGTATAGTGCAGTGTTGGTGCAGTGTCGGGGGCTTTCAATTCAGTGTATAGAAAGTGAAGGATGTGTGTTTATGTTTATTTTCATGGTCATGATGTGCACTGAAGATGGTGTTTGATTTCATTGTACGAGGTGCAATGACAATAAACTAAACTAAAAATTAATTTGAATGGTCCATTGGGCATTCAGATTCCAATTCCTCCCTGTTGGTGCTTACCTTGGTAAGTGCGTCTGATATTCCTTTCTGAGCTGCTATATCAGTGTTAGGATAGGAAATTGAAGAGAAAGGTGACAAAAGTGTATGCATCGTAGGTGTGATGTTTCTGTATAAATATCTATTTCAGCCAGGTAACGGAGGATGAAGGGTACCAAATTCTTTGCTATGATACTGATAATGATTGTAATACCACAGTGGAATCCTTCATGATATGACACCTTTTAAAACTGAGTCTGTGTAGACTAATGTTAATGAAAGACTTTAACACTTTTTTTTTATGTTGTATTCCTTCCAATTCAATGGAACATCAGACAGATCAACGTAAAGTCCATCATTCGAGGCACAAATGATCAGGGTCAAATTATCCCCCCCCACAGTCTTTCAAGAAAAGACTCTAATGCTGGGAAAGCAGGAAGGAAAGATGGACGGACAGTTGTAGGGGCATTGGGAATGCACAGCTGGGAGACCTGAACAAACAAATTAGGGACAGATCATCATGGAGAAAATCTAAGTGTAGGAATCAAAAATGACTTGATGTTACATAATCAATCAATTCTTTCAATTCAAGTGAGTTGAAAATAGGTTTCCATTCTTTTAGTTCCAATTCAATTATTTAGCCACAGGGATAAATGTTAACTCAATCGTCAGATTTCCAGTTCTCCTAAGAGAATGCTGAGGACCCTCAAGAAGCAAATTTAATTTAAAAAAAAAATAGTCCTCTGGGCTTGAAGAGACTATATTTGGAAACTATAGCAACCATGACAAGAAAATTCGGCTCTGAACTGGGCGTTAAGTCCCCACCCAAAAGCTCAGTTGCGTCCATTTGAGAGCCATTTGTGCTGCTTAATTAATCTGCCACTTCATTAGCATCCATCTGAGAGTGTGGTGCATTTAATCGATCAAGCTCGTCTACCTGGGGAGGGTGATGCAACATAATCTCTTGATCTTCTGCTATGTCTTCACCCGCCATTACAAGGTTTGTTAGAGATTTGCTTCTAACGCACTGGAAATCAACATGCCGACTTTTTCCTTCTTCCTTTTCCCAAGACATCTGGATGAATGGACGTTGAACATAATTATAGATCACTTCAGAGCGTCCTCCAGGCCTCTTTTTCACTTTCTCCTTGCAAGTGGGGTAACCTAAAACACAGTTATTCTGGTATAATTATCCTCCCAAACTCCCCCCAACTTCAGCCCCTACATATGTAGCTTAATTTTTTCTTCAAGTAATAAATATTCCTAAAAGGATAATATCCAGGGGTGGGATTCTACCAGTTCGGTCTGGTTTGGGTGAACCAGTAATTCCGGTGATCATTTGCCCCCGCCTCCCCCTCTGCCCCTTTCCTATGCTTTATTTCCTTATTTTGGAGCACAACTAATTCACGTGGCAGAGCGGTTCTGCTGCGCCTCAGCTGTTTTACTGACCAGGGCTGTAGTAGAAGGTAAGTATTCCACTGAAAATGGTAAGTATATAGCTGAAAATGGACTTTTTAAAATGGTGTGCACGCAAAGTGTGCAATTACCGAACCAGTTGTTAGTTCGGTTGAATCGCACCACTGATAATATCCTCCTAAAAAGGAGATCATTTGGCCTGGGAAGTTTGATCCCAAGACATCTTGAGGCAGAGACTAGACTGAAAAAAGCTGACACGAAGAAGAGACTTTCTTAGCACTGAAAATATAAATGGAACTGACTCATGTGTTCAGTACACAAAGCTGAACTATTATGTCTAGCTTGGCCTTGAGTCAAGTTGGTGCTGCTAATTTCAGAAGGGAGGAGCAGACTTTAAATAACATCCACCCACTCCACCCTAATGGAAAACTTCAAAAATAGGCAAAGCTCAAGGAATGTTAAGCATAAGGGTTTGTCAGGAACTGACTGGGTGGGTCATTCCTAAGACAAAATTTATCATTTAAGGAACCAGCAAAATTACATATGACTAATAAAATCAGTAAATTGATGTTTCGAAAAGGAAAGTATAGCTAGTTGCCCTTTTAACAGTTTGTACTACTTAGGAAACACTGTACATACCTTCAATGCCAATTCTTATATTTTTGAGGCCTCGTTCTTTCAAAACAGATTTTGCAACATCCCGATTCTCAATATACTTGAAGAATCTGTAGAGCTTAGAACTATACAAAACTTGGAGGTGAAAAAAAAGCCACATAATTAATTAATGCATATGAGTACAGCATCAATGAATATGAGTACAACAGCTATTCTTAAATTTGCTGAGACAAACAATAATTGGGCAACTTTTTGTCAAAAATAACAGTTGAAAATACAGGTGATTTCCAAAGACTCTATACTAGCCTACAAGGAAGACTGGCAGTTTCATAATGTCAAAAGGCTTTCCTCTCACATACAATTTCTATTTCTTCCCTTGTTCTTATTTCTGGAAAAGCAGAAATGTTTACTTCTTTCCCTTAAATTAGGAAGTTCCTGCTTTTCTCAGAAAATTCTTGCATTGTGGTTCAGCAGCCACAATGTGATTTATTTTCCCTAGAGCAAATTCTTGCCTCAACCTCCTTCTGCTCTGCCAAACAATACTGCAGCCCTGATGAAGCTTCTCTCTCATTCCCTTCCTATTCTGTTGATTCTGCAGTTTGCTCATGGAGCTTGTAATAGCCTTTTGTTTGTGAATGTTTTTCTTAGAACTTATCTTTTTTTAATTTCCCAAAGAGTTTAGCATCTTGTTTGTTATCTTGTTTTTCAAGCTGCTAATGTTCTACAGAAACTCTTGTCCTTCACTCACCATCAACCATTCAATGGGTTAGTAACTTTCTGCCAAGGACACATCTGGAAAGGCATCTGAGCAGAGAAGTGCTGTCTTGCCACCACTATGTCTTTGCTGCTGGCTTTGAAATGCAACGTAGACCTGGCACCATTACCCACTAAAAGTCTATGAAGCTTTTCAGTGCATTGATTTATATGTTCGTATTTCTTCATTGCCTCACTAAGATACGGCATTTTATTATTTATTTGTATCCTGCCTTTATCCAACAGGCAGAAGGCACCTTCTTCTTCTTATTTTCCCCACAACAATAACCCTGTAAGGTGGGCTGGACTGAGAGACATTGACTGGCCCAAAGATACCCAGCTGACTTTCATGGATAAGGCAGAACTTGATCTTACAATCTCCTGCTTTCTAGACTGGTGCTTTGTCTGGTTGATTGGTTTATATGCCGCCGATCTCCCTGTCTGATTGTAAGGCATTTCACACCCATAGCACTCTCACACTCATATTTTACAGAGCTTTTAAAATACCAGTGCAGAAACTTCAGGAAGCACTGTATTTTTTTCCCATGGGAAAAAGAAACAATGTAATATTGCTGTAACGAGGAAATTATCCATCACCCAAGCAATTAATAAACTATAATATAATCCTTGTTGCAAGGATTATATTATGTAATTTGTAATGGTATATGTCTTTAAACATACAATTTTACATTCAGCAGTGTAGTATGTCACAATCAATATGACTTTTATATTCTTAACCATATTTTGGGATGCCCAGACTCTTGGAAATTGATATTTGCACAAGACACTAACAGAGATTTTCTTTATAAAAGTACAATGTTATTTTTACTTTAAAACGTATTTTATATGTAAAATTTACAAATACTTACTTTGTGAATATTCTTCCCCCATTGGAGGTGGATAGTCTTCATCCCAGTCCACTATGTCTTCATCCGTTAATACGACAATATGACATTCACGCTCTCCTTTTTTAGCACTACTAACCATTATCGGCAGGATTAACTCTTCCAGATAGCTATCAAACTGCGTATGAGCCCCATCATTGGACAGTTCATGCAACAATGCACCTAAGGAAATAGATAAATGGATTTTCTGAATATGGCTAAATGTTATAGGTCTAACTCTATCAGCCTCATATCATCTCAACAGCAAGAACTAGCACAAAACATAAAAGCATATAAACATATAGAGAATTGATACATTACTCCCTTAAATGAGTGTTCCTTACTTTAAATCTCTCCAAAAGGGACTGGCTTTAACTCTCAAAATGCTAACCAGCATGATCAAGGAACCCATGATGGCTATAATATTATGGAACTGAAGACAGCATATCTGGAGAATACTTGTGTGCGAAAGGCTGTTATAAATGCTGTTATACTTACTTAAATCTTGACACTTGATCGTGTTGAAATCAAAATTGATGCAAAGATAGTCACAAGTGTCTCTGAGATCAGGAATAGAAATTCCATCAGGACAGTGAATGATTCCAGTTTTGTAATAATCCTGAAAAGTCAAGGGATAAATTATTAATACGTTTCCCCATCAAAAACATTCAAAATAGCATGCCCAGGCGATCTGTCATCTACTGATAGTTTAAGCATATTGTTGTGCTTTATATATAATGGCACATAATGACAAATTTTTCTATATTATTTTTAAAAGCTGACCATTAATAGTGCTATATCCTTCCTCCCTGAATAATGAATACAGAATAAATCATAAATCATATAATGAAAATGTAAGATTATATAATGTAAGTTTGTGTGTGTGTGTGTGTGTGTGTGTGTGTGTGTTCAGCTCCAGGTTCAGCTCTGTTCTTAATCACTCTAACTCACTGGGTGATTTTGGATCAATCACTCTATCTCAACCAAACTACCTAATAGCAATAGCACTTAGACTTATATATCACTTCACAGTGCTTTACAGAACTAAGTGGTTTACAGAATCAGAATATGCCCCCAACAATTTGGCTCCTCATTTTACCCATCTCGGAAAGATGGAAGGCTGAGTCAACCTTGAGCCTGGTGGGATTTGAACTGCCAAATTGCAGGCAGCCAGCAGTCAGCAGAAGTAGCCTGTAATACTGCGCTCTAACCACTGCACCACCATGGAACAATAGGGTTGATGTTGTGGGAATAAAATGCACTAAGATCCTTAAGTAACTGTGTGAGCTCTTAGAGAGGGAAGATGAGATATAAATCCAACAAATGAAATGATATTGGTTCCCTTAAACGGAGAAAAATGAGAGGAAAATCTGAAGTCTCAACAGAATAAAAAATACTTATCAAGAAAATCAGAATTCCCTTGAAGTTGAAAGTAAGAATGCAACTTTACAAATAGAAGGAATAGCTCTGCTTCTGGAATATTATGGAATTCTTTACCAGCACAATCCGAAAAACAGCAGAACTGATGCCTTCTGCAATTTCATATTCACCCTTTTCATTTGGACGAGTGAAGTTATATTCTCGTCCTGGTCCAAACATTCTGAAAAGCAGAAAGAAATTAAGGTACATAGATCAGATTAAGGCCACTTTAGCAAATAATAATTTCTATATGAGCAAGCTGTTATTGGGGACTCTCATGAAAATTATCTAGATTTTACAAAGTTTTTATTTTTTGAAGCCTAGAATTTGTGATTGAATTGCTAACACTGAATAGGAAAATTGGATCTGAGCACTTGATATAGCTTCACACATACCATTCAGAGTCCTGCTTAGACTGGCCATACCTCTAAGATAGGAAAGCATGCAGAACAGCTTCTAGAATTCTGTACAACCCGAAGTCACTTACCTTCCCAACATGGTATCAGGATGGGCTATGAACATTTGTGGGTTTACAACAAATCTTGCTCCATCTACAATAAGAGTCACTTTCTCTGGGGCTTGGACTTGTGAACTATTGCTCAAGTTGTTCGGACTGTTGCCAGACTGTTCTTGTGTACTGTAGTAGCCTTGATTTCGTTTACTCCCACCTGGGAAGAAAATAATATTGGCATATTCAAAGCCATTGGAACATAGAGAACTTGCTGGGTGAAAAGCAGATCTGAACTGTTCTTCTAAAGACATCAGATATGAACAGCATCTGAATAATTGGCACCAATGATTAGATTTTAAAAGTTAATCTATTACCCAAAATGATTATTTTATTTGTATCTTGCCTTTATTATTTTTATAAATAACTCAAGGTGGAAATCCTACTCAACATACCTTCCTCCTCTTATTTTTCCCACAATAACAACCTTGGGAGGTAGGTTAGGCTGAGAGAGAGAGAATTACAGAACTGAGAGAGAGTTATCCAGCTGACTTTTGTGGCAAAGATGGAACTAAAACGGAACTAAAACTCAATCTCTGGCTTTCTAGACTGATGCCTTAACTACTAGATGAAACTGGTTAATGAGGTTAATTATATTTAATACATTTTTTCTTTTAATAACCCTGTTATCACCTCCATCAGGGTGGAGTTGGGCCGATTGAATGAAGATGAGCATTTACTGGCCAGAAGCCCTTCCTGATGCCTATGTGGAGCTCACGGTAGATATTTTCTCTTTGCATCCAGAGAGATAAATATCTGCCACTACCTAGGATTGAAATCACAGCCTCCTGATTTTGAAGCAAAAGCTCCACCTCTAGTCCACCATGCCACTTAAACTATATTTAATACATTAATTATGGGTTAGTGCAGAAATGCCCCAATGTCATAAGAAAAAGCATAACTGGCTTACAATACCTATGGACAAATTCTTCTAGCTGAATTAATATAAAACAATGCAGAATTGATCCACGCTTTCTTCTTGTGATATAAAAAAGATGGAAGAATCCAGTTGGAAATTGTGAATGGACCAACCTTTGTTACAGGTCCATGTCCTAGGCAGGTTGATTACATAATAAAACTATTGTGTTTAAGGATCTGTAGTAGTTTGATCATACAGAAGAATGATTCACACTCTGCATTCATGTGTCTATAATTATATGAATTTTCACACAGCTGGTATGAATTTATCTAGGAATAGAACTGTAATTTCTTTGTTTTCACACTTGGCTCATGTTACTTGATTACTATTGATCTATTTAGGTTTACACTATCAAGAAAAGACAAATATAACCTAATGGGCTATGCATATCACAGTGCATTTTCTTTACAGTATGGCAACAACTGGTTAAAGATTCTGTGGAAATGCAGCCATTAATAACTTGATCCCAAAGAGGAAGAGAAGACCGCATTTTCTGGTACATTTTAATTCTTTAAAAAAATGGTTTTGTCCTTACCATGATTTCTGCACAAAGGAAACATGTTAATGTTGTGGCTGCCCTGTTTTACACTGCTTTTGTCCTGATCATGGATTGAAGAAGCTAAATTCTCAAGTTCTTGATTACTCAATTTCTCCATTCCATCAGCATGACTAATATTCAACTGGAAAAGCAGTCCTACAGGAAAGGAAAAAAGAATTTACATCAAGACAAAATATCTCAGTCTATTCCTTCCTCGAGCAACATGCAGATGCTTAAGGCCATAGGCAGCCCTTGAAGATCTCGCTGCATGCTTTGCTAACACAAAATATGTAGAAAATATATGAAAATGCAATATAAGCCCTGGAATCTCATATCACCCATAAAAAGAAAGACAAGGTGCCAAAGACTCTTAACTATATGTGTGTGATAAGTTCCTACTTATTTTCTATATCTTAATTCCACAATCCAAATTTTAACTCTGCAGCTCATGGATTCCAACAAAATATGGCCCAAACCATCGCCCAATAAAACTTGAATGGGAATTTAGAATTTAGGTCTCAGCAGCATATTCTTACCTCAGCTTGACTCAATTTGGTGCCCATGAGATATGTTTAGCTTGCACAAGGTATATCCGGAAACTAGAGAGCACCAAGCTGAGAAAGCCTCTCTAATCATTTCACTATATGGTGTGTGATTACATGTGATTTTTTTTTTCTTAAGAGTTTAAATGTTTTTCTTTCATATTTTGCCTTTATATTTACCAAAACATTTTACAAAGATCTAGCTCTCTGGAGAAAACTCTAATGCTATGTAAGGGGATGGAAAGAGAAGAAAAGGATGACCAGCAAAAAGGTAGACAGACTGAGGTACAGTGATACTGAGTGCATCAATGGAAGAGCTGAAAGATCATTGTAGAGAAAACCTATTCATGTGATTGCTAGAAGTCAACAATGACTTGATGGCATCTAATCAATCAAACAGACAGGTAACTATGAACATTGATTTCATACAATTCTACACACGAATGGGGAGAAAATCACTGCAGCACATCACACCTTCAGATAGTGAACATATCTATTCTTCTAGATGTGTCCTATTGGAAAGCTTAACGGCAGATTACACACAGCAAACTGAACAAGAGATATGGACATTAGTATTCAGATTTACACACCATCCAAAAGAAAATGCCTTTTGTGAAGCAGCCTCATTAGCCTTACGCCCTAGGCTGTTTGAAGAATAATAAATATCTAAATTAAATAAATGAAAACCAATTCTCTATTTGTGATGAATTCACTTTTCTATTTCATATAATGCTGCCTATACCTTCTTAGCCCAAGTCCTTGGTTCTAAGAAACTAAAATGGCAAACAGCATCTTTTGGGGAGAGAAGTGGTTTATGTTAGTCTTGACTCCTAGCAACAAGATTTCAGAAATGATTTGCCATTGCCTACTTCCTAGGTCACCCAACTGGCTTTGTACCTAAAGCAGGACTATAACTGATACTCAGCCAGTTTCTAGCCTGGTGCCTTAACCATTACACTAAACTGGTTCTTTTAGCTATAATGCCAAATAACACCTAAGTTTCTAAGTTAGTAGCTAATAACAATGTGTTAAACAATATTTAAGATCATGTCATAAATGAAATATCATTTATTTTTCCAATCCTCCAGTTAACCATTTTTATTTACAACCCAAACTGTCCTATTGACATACTCACATTTAAAAATAAATCCAGTTCTATAAATAGTATCATGAGACAATGGCTGACATATGAATGTGTTGAATTTCTTTTCTCAACACAGCATATTTCACTGCATGTCTCATAAACAACATGCAACTTACATAGATTTTGATCCAGGGATTTGCCATTCTGGCTCTTCATCTTCTTACATAAAATCATCATCAAATTACAGTATGGCTTAACCAGCTATAGAAATTGAGACATATTATTTGTCAATGAAACCCTAATCTGGCTTGATGAAGTTCCAACAAACTCAAACTTTTAATTTTTTTTGCAACTTGACATAAGGAAGATATCGTATGTGCTTAATGAATTTTGGAATTCTACTTATGATTAACATATTACATTCAGTCTTTGTATGTATACTGTATATAATAGTGCCTGGTTTTACACATAATGCCAAGCCTTGATCAACTATGGTTTATTGAACTAAGCACAATTGCTGTATTTGAACAACGGGCTAAACCAAAATCAAAACAAGGCATGTGGCAGCTTAGTCTGAACTATGAATAGAGGGGAATGGTTACTAGATATAGTATACTCTGTAGTGTACTCTTATACTATATAGTATACTCTGTATATGCTTCCAAAAATGATGTGAAGGAAATGCTTTGCAATATGCAGAGGTCTGAAAACATGCAGATATTTCAAGATATCTACTATTAAAGTTAATGCAGCTCTTAAAGCAATGGCATTTGGGAGGAGAAGCCTTGAAAAAAAATCATTCTCTATTTCTGAAGTACACACAGTTTTAAGTATTACCAAGAAAACCTAATATGATTTGCTTGCCCTCTCACATTACACTTTGTCCCAATATGGAAATATTAAAGGCATGCTCATGTTTCATTATAACATATTAGATTTCTATCAGGATATATTTATAACTGCTACAGAATTGCTTCCAGAGCTTAGTGCTTCTGTATGGATTAGTTCCCGGATTGACAAGGATTCAGGAGACATTTTTTAAAACAATCATTAAATCGTCAATCACCAGCTTTCCAGACAAAGACTGGAAACATGAAAAAAGAAATAATGGAAGAAAAAAGAAACAAGGGAAGATTCCACCATAACATATGATAGGAATATGTTGGCTGCCCATGGGATATAATTCAGTTGCTGAAATTCTTGTACCCCGTGCCTTTCTTCTCAAGAAACCTTGCTAAATCTGACCCAAAGGTGCTTTTTCAAAAGGCAACTGGGCTTTTTGAAGAAGCTTCTCAGATGAGAAGCAAAACATCTTCAAGAAAAATCAAAGAAAGCCTAGTTACCTTTTGAAAAAGCACCTTTGGGACAATCATGACTTGGGTGACTGAGAATCTCCAAAGACACTTCCTAAAGATTTTCTGAAAACCGTGCTTGGGAAAGAACTTGTGGTTTAGACTAAAGCCAAGAACCTGAAGTTTCCATGTTTGCAGAGTAGGATTTCATGTTGTCCTCATAGTTGAGCTATCTCCACCTCAATTTCTTCATGGTCTGCCCCTGCAACTATATCAAATTGGGACTATTTTAGGGCATTCTGTCAACTGTAAAGGAAATTTTGAGGCAACATTGTCAATGAAAGACACTGTGCAACAATTCTATTTTCCCTTTTGCTGGTTCTTCTCCCAGAGAAAGCCAGGTCAGAGCAAAAGGATAGGGACTGATTCCATTTTTATGTTATCCAAGGCAGTTATTATGTTTATACAAAGTCTGGTGTTGTTTTTGCTTCTCTTATTAGGGCACATTAGAGAAAATTGGAGGAGGTGACAAATTGGTAATGAACTTGCATGTCCTTAGATATAAGCACTGCAGTTGGAACCGACTGTTGGTACAGACAGCTGGCAAAGAGGCCACATTCCAGGGAGGACCTCTGTATCATATGAGAAAGACTTGAAGGCTGGTGGGGGTACTCTAGTAATTGACTTTGTAAAATATATTCAAAGTAGCGCTATCAATAGCACTTAAGACTTATTTAGTGCCTCATAGTGCTTTGCAGCCCTCTCTAAGCAGTTTAGACAATCAGCATATTGCCCCCAACAATCTGGGTCCTCATTTTACCCACCTTGGAAGGATGGAAGGCTGAGTCAACCTTGAGTCAGTGAGGACCAAATTCCTGGCAGTGGGCAGAATTAGCCTGCAATACTACATTCTAACCACTGTGTCACCACAGACACTTGCCACCGTAGCAAGTATCTGCAGGGAAGAAGAAAAAAAAGATGAAATGGAGAAGAAAAAAGTAAAGCCGACAAAAGAATACCCATTCTAGGACTAGGGAAGCTCCAATCTTTTTCAATCCAATAAAGCCATCTACAGCTAATTTTTCCAAGAATATCCCTCTAGAGACCGGGGCTGTTTATATTAGAAAAAAAAATATATATAATAATTTTAAACATTACAATTAAAAAGATAAAAACTAACAAACTAAAAGAAATCCTGCACGAATAAAAGAAACAAAAATAGAAATGCAAGACTCATCTAAATAAAGAGAAGTAAGCAATTCAGATCACTGTATAATTGATGGACAATGGCTGCTCTTCTAGCCTTCTAGCTTTACTCACTCTGCAACCACAGAAGCAGAGATGATGATTCACTTTGTTCTCCTGTTATTTTCCATACTGTTGACATATAATTAAAAGGAAGAGCCCTACCGAACCAGCAACTCTTCCCAAACAACATTAATACTTAAACAGCAACAGATATGGACAGGTGAATAAAAAACCTCTGGAGAAAAATTACTTTGCTTCAACTAATTTGTCATATATACAACAAACATATTTCCATACATTTAATGCTTTTTTTCATATTTAGCTGAAAGACAAGAAGGTTTGAGGAACATTCATTTTTCAGCAAGGAAGTTTTAACTGTCCGAAAGCAGAAATTATTAGCTTCCTTTCTTTTTCAGAAGAATGGATGGAAAATTTTGAGCACTGCAAATAACTTGCAAAGCATGGTGTTTCCCTTTCTGCCACATTAATTTATTAGGAGAGGTGTGGCATGCAGCTCCCACTAGATCCTCAAAGATTAACCTATAGTGAATCCAAACCACAAAACAGCAAGAAAATGCTTTTATTTGAGAAATGGGAGTGGGTTATTAAGTAAATATCTGAAATCTATTTATTGGGACAAATGATAAATTGTTGCATTTTTTAATGTAAACATCACTGCAGAGTGGCAATATTCTCAGCCAAACTAGCATGTGAAATCCAAGTTTGAGCTGGCAGCTGCAAGGGCTTTAGTACAACACTGGAAGATCCTTTACAGAGATTATTTACAAATGTAATAACAGCAATTTATAATCCATTTTTAGAATATGCAAAATCAGATATTCAAAAATTTAAGAAGTCATGGAAAAAGAAATGGATTCGTCTACTATATGAATATCAATAGAAGACAATCTTGGCACTTATCATTTATGATTTAAAACTACAACTAATTCAACAAAAAATATCATATGCACTCTCCCATGTGTCTTTCTCTGGAAGAAACCAATGGGTCCACCTGATTAGAGATGTGATGCTCTAAATGCTGATTCATATGTTACTTCCCATTCCTGTTCTATTAAAACATCATATGGCAATGTTCTGTCATTTTGTGGAGTAAAAACTAGATTCACCATGTTGTGTCTGCCCTGTTCAAATTTGTAATTAATGACTTGGATGAAACAGTAGAGGTAAGACTGTTGAGGGAAAAAATGCAACATTCTTGATCTCATCAATACAGAAGATATTGAGGCAGGGATAGGCAATTATTGCAGCTTTATTTGGAGTTCAACTTCCAAAATTCTAGATCCATCCATGTTGAGACAGGAATTCTGGGAGTTAAAGTCCTCAGGTTGTAAAGTTGCCATACAGTAGTTGCCCACCCCTGCATTAAGGATTAAATCCTTAAATTTACCTGTTAATCAGGACCTGAGGCACAGACTTGCTCAGGTGACAGAAAGCAGAGTAATGTTTTAGTGTTTCCTTTCAAATTTCCAGAATTTGATTTCTGAAACCTGATTTATCGTTTTGCTTCTCTGATTTATTTCACAGCATCAAGCCATTTGGGAATATGGTACACTTAGTTTATCACAACACAGCAGATTTTGCTACTATTCCTTGGTCTGCCTTGACAATTTAAAAAAACCAGATTACTTTAGATTTTTAAAATGCTTTTTACCTTTTGTTCTGCCAGACTACTTTATGTTCACCTAACAGAAAATACATATATTTTAAAATATTCCCACGTAATTTAAATTAATTATTAAAATAGTGTTGGAAAACCTCTGTCTCAAATTATATTTGTTCACTGCTAGGAAAAAAAAACCCTAATATCCAAAGCAGTTTCTCTGAATAACACCGCCAAATTGACAGATAATTCACCCTAGAAAAACGAACTTGGATCCGAATATAGTATTCCCACCCCACCCCCCCACCCCCGCACATCTCGGAATTACGTGAGAGTAAATCTCTGTATTTATGCACACAACAAGGGGCGTGCATAAGTGCACCATCGTGCCTCCCGTCCCTGTCCTATTGTGCCCATTTATTTGTACCTATTTCCTGTATTCTTAATAAAATTATTCTAGTAAAATTAAAAGAAGAACGATACCAGTAAAGCTGCAATGTACGAAAACATTAACCTTGGGAAGGGTTTTCTTTCTTCATGGAGGAGCATCGCTCTGGAAGAAGGAATGCCATTGCTGAGTCCAACCTCTGCCCAACCCCAAGATTTTGTTAAGGAAGGACCGCAAGAAAAACGAACTCAAGGTCCCTGCTCGCTTTGAGCTCCACCTTGAAGGCCCTCCCTTGCAAGATCAGTCCATCTAACACAAAACCACGAGCATTTTCCCCCTATATTTTTTCCCCTTTCTGATAGACAGTTTCAACCGTCCTAGAGAGATTTCTACATTCTGATGTTTAGCCTTTCCGCCGATACTTTTTCCATGCCTCAATTACGTAATGCGATCGAGCTTTAAAGGGCCAGAAATCTCAAAACGATTGAAAAACACTTTGTTTCTTTCAGGCCGCAATTAAATATATGCGTGGAAAAACTTCGGTCTAATCGACGTTAATTTCTATTCTGGACTCAAGTTCATCAATAAAAAATGTAGAGAGGCAATTATTAGCATCTACTTACCGGCATTCGCTAAAGCATTCCAGCTAATGAATCAGCGCCGCAGCCTGGAAATCTACTTTTAATAAGGATGTGGATAAATCCAAGCGGCAGAAGAGACAGATTTTAGCAATCCCCCCTCCCTTCCAAATCCAAATGATTATTCATGAGCCTTATTTCAAATTAAGAGTCCCTGCCCAACAAATGAAAACTGGAGAGAGCATGTTTATACTGTACTGTACGGTAAGCTCCTTTGCTCTCGGAATACTGCCCTGCAAAGGATGAGAGTTCAAACTGCATGCCTCAAAATCGCAACGATCACTATTTGATTTATTTATTTATTTGTTTTTATTTTTATTTATTAAATTAATGTACTAATTTTTATGTCGCCCAACTCCCCTACAAGGTGACTTTTTTCTAATCGTTAAATAGATTTAACAATTATGAAATAGCGTATTTTATTCCTTCATCTTATATTGCTCTCTTAATCCATTATTGGCCCTCTCTAATTGAGGGGTTCCCAGTGTTTCTCAATCTTAACGAGTTTAAGATCAGTGGACTTCAACTCCCAGAATTCCCCAGCTAACATGATATTTGCAGGAAGTGGATTCACTAATAAAATTACCACTTCTAATTGTGATTCTGGCATGCCCCTGAGTGTTCCCAGGGACCAATGCCAATTAATTTATATTTCCTGGACCCTTTTCTGAAATTTTTCTTTTAAAAATTGCTGTATAGGAATCTGTTCTTGCCATGATGCCTCAAGGCACCTAGTAAAATCATGATACAAACTCTTCCTTTTATGCTTGCATCACAACAGAACAGCACAAATTTGGTCATTCTCTTTTCCCTCCCATGTGGAAGTCTATATAACTCTAATGAGCTGACATTTTCCCCTATTCTCCAGGCTTTCTCAGAGATAATGGAGTGACATTTTCCAGTAGGAATAGGCAGAGGTCTGGATTCAAAGAGCACAATATGGTTTCAAGAATTTATGGACCAGGGGTGCTTGCAGAAGAGGGACAACTGTCCAAAAAGCAAAGATGGAGAATGGGATTGGATGATCAAGGCCCTACCCTTTTCTGTTGCTTTCTAATAACAAAGGACAGGGCTATTGGGAGCTTCTTACCAGAGCAGCTGCATCCTTTCCTGGCCTTGGATAATTGCTCTCTATCTTGTTTCTTTTGTTGGTAACTTCTCTAAAATCTCCCATAAGGTTGATGAACTTCACTGAGTCTATGGGACATATTTATTTCCACATTTAAGCTGTTCTAATATATTTCACGTCAGTTACTATTACTGTAATAACCACATTATAAAAGTTTAACAATGTAATGAAAAAAAAGCTTTTATTAAAATATTTCTATATGATTCCAAACACATTCCATCATACAATAAGCTAAGTGATTTGTTTGGTTTTTATGTCAAGGCAATCCCCCTATAATGGTCTATTAGCTGAAGTTTGTTTAATATAGTGTGAATCCAACTATTTGTGGTCTATTAATAAACCATGCTTAAACCATGGTCTAGCACAATGTGGCTATCTACTAAGGAAGGAAATCAGAAAGTGCTGATTGATTGACTTGTCTTTTTATGTAAATATTTCTAAGATGATAAAAGCAAAACCTAAGAACAAAAACAAGGGAATTAAACAACAAAAAATAGCAACAACATTAAAGCATGGAACATACAATAATAGTTGGAAGTGACCTTGGAGGTCTTCTAATCCAACTCACTGTTCAAGCAGGAGAAACCAGTACCGTTTCAGACAAATGGTTGTCCAGTTTCTTTCGGAAAGCCTCCAGTGATGGAGCACCCACAACTTCTGAAGGCAAGCTGTCCCACGGGTTGATTGTTCTCACGGTCAGAAAGTTTCTCCTTAGTTCTAGGTTACTTCTCTCTTTGGTTTGTTTTCATCCATTGTTTCTTGTGTAATCTTTTGGTGCTTTGGAAAAAAATTAACCCCCTCATCTTTGTGGGAGTCCCTTAGATATTGGAACATTGCTATCATGTCACCCCTAGTTCTTCTTTTCCTTAGACTACTAGACATACCAATTCCTGTAACAGTTCTTCATATGTTTTTAGCCTTCAGTCCCCTGATCGTTCTTGTTGTTCTTCTCTGCACTTCTTTCCACAGTCTCAACGTCTTTTTTATATTATGGTGACTAGAACTGGATGCAGTGTGGTCTCACTAAGGCTTTGTAAAGAGGAACTAGAACTTCATGTGATCTTGATTCTATCCCTTTATTTAATGCAGCCTAACTATTACCATAAACACATTAAAAAGCACGAGAGAAGACTGTGTAGTGTTTTCATTTCCCAGTTTCATCTCAATTTGTAAGTTGAGGACTGCATGTATTGAGAACTCATCAGAGCCTAAGGTTTGGGCCCCATAGAATAATCTCAGTAACTATATCTGATGTGTCCTCAGTAGGAGAAAACCAGTCACATAGTGCCTGCCTCCTGGTGACTCATAAATCTGAAAATACTTCATGGAATATGCACTGTGTAAAAAAGAAATATACCTCTCCTCTTTGGCGGTAAGGTCTAAGAGCTTGATGGATGGTGGACTATATATGGCATTCTTAGGAAACACAAATGTATTTAATACAGAGACCTCAATCTTTGAAGGTGAACAGAAAGTGAAAGAAAATAAGAGACTAGAAAGTCTTTGAAACTGCAAAAGCACACACAAATCATTGTACCATGCCTGCTGTGTTGTAAATGTTGACATACTGTATCCCTGTGAACATAACTGAATATTTTTCTCTTCCTCCCCCACCCCTGACATTTTTGGGGTTAGTGGGTACATTTGAAATTTATTTTATTTTATTTATTGAATTTATATGATGCATCACACTGTCAAGGGACCCTTGTTGAGAAAATGTCTTAAATGTTGGACACATCGTCCCCTTTCATCAGATTGTTTCTTTCATGGCTCAGAATTATTTTCAGTGGTGCTGGAAAATCCTGCTTCTTTTGATAAATATAGATACTGTACATAGATAATGTAAATTGTTGCCTGTTGTTTGTTGTTGTTGCTGTCTATTTTTCCTGCTTTTTATCCTGGTTTTGCCAGTTAACTCTGTTTGACATTTGCTGGGTGTTTCATAAATAAAGATCAGGCTAGATATTTTGCTAGCCAAACTGAGCGGCTTCTGTGCTTGCTCTGATCTGGTTAGATAGAATGACGGAGAATGTGCAGGATACGAAGTAAACTGGAAATTCCCCTCAGTAATTTCCAGCAATAAGCATAAGCACCAATGGCTGGTCACAAACTAGTGAAATTACTTCCTGCTACCCATTCTTCCTCCCAAAGGTGTTCTTTACTAGCTCAATCTATTTTTATTTTCCAAAGAAAGCCTGAGCTTTAGTCACCTACAAGATTTATCTTCTGTTTCTGGGAACTGGGTTGCATGTAGTATCTTTGTGGAAATAAGATGTGGTTGAGGCTGATGCTCTTCTTTGCTATGAGGTTCCTGTTTGTTTGTTTACAATTTTCAAATATGAAATGAAAACTGCCATTTTGAGCTTGAAACAAAACATTCACCCAAATATCTCATCAAAAAAGTCTGAGGTATATATTGACAGAACAAACTCAAAAGCAATTCTGTAAATCCAAAATATTTTGACCATAGAAAACAATAGAAACACGCACACACAGAGAGAGAGGCAGGCAGACAGACAGAGAAACCATTAGTTTTATGCTGCCCAAAACTATGGCATTACTACTAATTACTACTATGCTACCACATTCTAGACCAAATGTAGGCTTTCAAAGATACACCGCACAAGACAAAATGGTAGTCTATTCAGGAGGTGGTTAGAGCATGAATAATAATCTGGAGAGTCTTCCAAATCAGGAACAGGTACAACAAGCACATTAGATGGGTCTATGTGAAGAGACTCTTGGCGACAACTGTTATCTCCTCCTCAAGCAGGAGTTTGAATCCAAAGCTACTCCCAGATTGCCCATTCATCTCAAAGGATAATGCTGCCTTATCCAAGACTATAGAGATGGAAGTTTCCCAGGATCAATTCTTCACAGCCTCTCTAGACATTGGGACAGAAGATTGACAGAAAATCAAGGATGGTCCATAATCAAAACACACAATTGAATAGTATACTGATGATACCAAACCCCAAATCAATGCATAAACTCAAGCACTGGTTTCATTTAGCTGTTGAACAGGAGGGGGAAAGAATCAAAGCCTCTACATCATGCCAGAGAGATTACATCTGGGTTTGAACATTTTCCCAACATTGGCACCAATTGAAATAGGCCACAGAAGGAGAAGGACAACCCTTTAAAATGGTATCCTCCACTCTTAGTCCCTACAGCTGGTCCAAAAGGATATTGTGATTGATGGCATCAAAAGCCATTATGAAATGGAAAAACTTCCGGTTTGCAAGCTTCGGTGGTGGCAGGAATCCGCGATCGTGCACAGTTCCTGCTGCGCTCGCCGCTGGAGTGCCCCCGATCCAGCCGGATTTGGGGGCTAATAGTTACCCTGTAGAGGTGACTGAAGATAGGGGAGATTCAGCAGGGGTCCAGGGGAAATGCAACCCCCCCCCTCAGCTGGCTAAACTCCCTTTTCCAAAACTGGTGGAGTGGCGGTCAGCGATGGCCGCCACAAAGAAACTTTCATCCGGACAAGAATGTGCAGGAGGAAGCTGAAGAAAGTGAAAGTTTTTGGCTGAACCGGGATAACAAGTAACATCTAAATACCCTGGAAACTTAACTTCATTAAAGATACATTGTTCCCAAGAAGATCGTAAAAAGTGGCAGATGAAAGTTAAAAGGGAAAGTTTGTTTTTTCTCACTCTCCTTCCCTACGGAGATAGCAGATGGAAATCGGAAAAACCCGTTTTGGCATCAACAGGTAATCAAATTTGAAAACCAAAGCCAAGGGGACATTAAAGATTTCTGAACATTGGAATTAAAAAAAATTCTTTTTTTGCTATAAGTGGGAAGGGAGAGGTAAAGAATTAATATTAAGACCTCTCTGGAGGAGGCTGCTTGGAGCTTATAAGATCAGAGTTAAACTGTAACAAGACTTCTAAAAGATACATTTTGGAACTGTACCCCAGGAAGAGAAAGTATAAAAAGAAGAAAGTGCTAAAACAGCTTGTGTTTATTTGGATTGCTTGGTGACTTTGGGATTTTTGGAAATTATTATTTGAAAGATTAAAAACATTTGGGTTGTTTAAAAAACTTTCACAATGGCATTATCTGTTGAAGAACTGAAAATGGAATTTAAAAAGCTAAAAGAAGAGGAACAAGAAGAGAAGGGCTCTTCCGGATCTGTTTTTCATTTCTTAGAAATGGCGATTTCTACCTACCAGGAATTACAAGAACAAGAAGACTGGGATGAAGAATAAGAAGCCATCTTTAATGAATAAACAACTTTAGCTGGGGAAGAAAAAGGAAAGAGGGGAAAGAGAATGGAGAATTTAAGACTAAAAAGAACAACCAAAAAAGGGAAAAATAAGGTGAAAAATTGATACAATGTTAGAAAGCAACAGAAAAGAGGAATGCAGAAGAGAGTGGAGATTAAGAGGGTGGAGATCAAGAGATGGGGGGGTAAAAAGGCTAGATCGGAGAAGAAAGGAAGGGAAAAAAGGAAGAGAAGTTACAAAGGTTTGAAATAAGATGTAAAGAAACAGGTTTTTTTCAGAGATAAAGGGTAAAAACATAATTAAAAAAGAGATTCTGCAAAAGTACATAAGACTGTACTGTTGTATTTGTATTTGAAATAAAGTTAGAAAACTGGAACATTATATGATTTAATAAAATATTAAAGGGAATGTGTAAAATGCTTAAGATTTAATGATAGTTTAATTTGTTATGGATTATTGTTTTAATTATATTATAAACTTACTATTTTCTTATTTTAAAATGTAGTATGTAGCTTTAGAATGTAATAAGCAGAATCAGAATGAAAATTATATATTATTTTAAGCGTTAAATTTAGGGGAAAGATATAAAAGCGTCATACTTCAATCAGTGATTGCAGGAGAAATTATGTGTTAAAGAGAAAAGATAAGTAGATAATTACAGAACGGACAAAAGATACAAGAATAATGATTTAAATTGAGATGAAATATATAAAATAGAATTAAGAGAATGAAAAGAGGGGAGAAGCCATATAGAAAATATAGAATGGTAAATAAGATATGAAATGGTATACAAAGTGAGCATGAATTTGATTTATGTCTGTACAAAAAGATGTAACCCGGGACTAAGCCGCTTTCCAAAAAGAAGTTTTATGTTTTCATGTTTTGTGTTTTGTTTGTGTATGTTTGTTTATTGAAAATTAATAAATTTTTATTTAAAAAAAAGCCATTATGAAGTGAAAGAGCATAAGGATAGATGCAACATCCCATATCAGCTCTGCCAAAGGCCATCACAAGTGTAAACACATTCATCTTAGTACCATTAACTTTTATAAAAGTTGCCAGACCCGGGCTACAAAAATCTGGACACTCGCTAGAGGGCAGAAAAAAATATTAAATATATCAGACAATGTTAATCCTTTGCTGCATCTAGAGATCATTCAGGTTTTACTTTTCTAGATCTGGTAATTTTACAATTCAATAATAGTGTCTTCTCAATGTATTGTAAACTGTTGGTAGATTGGCAGTCACTTCATTTCCTACATTCATTGATGCCCAGAAAACTAAACAGTATTGACCGATCTAGGTTGATCAGGTTGATAATGAGATTTTGGCAAAGTTCCTGGAACCTCACCCTTTCATTCAAGTAGTACATTGTTTGGTTATATATTACACGAATCTGTAATAAATCTGTAAGGTGGTTTACAGCAAGAAAAAGCAAATTTGGTTGTTCAAAACTGATCACATTTAATTATCAGGATAATCTCTATTACGGTAGTAGCATAGACCAAAAGTAACTCAAGGATTCTATCCTTGTGTGTCAGCACAATTCCCTTCATGTATCAAAAGGAGAATTACCCCCTACCACCTGAGGTGCCAGGTGGCCCCCGAAAGTTGCCAGCCATTTCACATTTTAAGTGGGTCAAAAGAACAGTTTGGAAACTTGAGGATTAATTATAGTGAGTTTAACTAGATTTAGTTTTGTCCTGGCTTCACTACTTTTGTCCTATACTCACTTACTTTTCAAAAAGTAGAAAGGACATGACACACCCTCTCTGCCAGAAAAAGTTATGAAAACCTGCCCTAGACTGAAGAGGACTCTGACTTGATTGGCTATGATGGAACTTTATTTGTTAACTTCCAGGGAGAAGTAAAATACCGCGATACACAATGTGCATACAAGTTATTTAAATTGATTTATTTTTCAGGTATGACTCCGAACGCGAAGTGCACCTGCACCCGCGGTATTGTTGAAAGGCACCAGTTGATATTCCAGATATTCCTTGGAATTAAATACAACAAATATTAGCACGCTGGCTTGGTTTGACTCCGTGCCATAAACCAGCGTTTGGGGGCGTGGGGTGAGGGGTGTGAATCAGCTTTCCGGCAAGAGTTTCGCTTGGGCTTTCCTGCCTCAGGGCAACGGCCCTGGTTTTGGGGTTCGAAATCGCAAGCCGAGCGGGCACACGAGGTCAACCCAACCCCGTCTGGAGAGTTTACGGGAGAGGGAAGTGCAGCTCGGGTCTTTGGAAGCGCCGTCAGGGGTCCGCGGGAGGTTCGCCAAGGGGCAGAATAAGCCAGCGCTGAGGCGAGAGAGAGAGAGAGAGAGAGAGAGACTCTGGCTGACTCAGAGGTCGCTCCGAGTGCGGACGGCGGCTGCGTTACAGACCAAGTTCCAGCACCTTTCGGAGAGGCGCGTTTCGTTTTCGTTTTCCAGAAAGACAGCGAGCACCGCCTGGGCTGAAGGGGAATTGGATAGGATTCTGCGCGCATCCGGACGATCCTGGCCCCGCGGTTTCCCCCTCCCCTCGCCTCCCCTTGTAATGCAGGTAAGGGCTTGGGGGAGAGCAGCAGGTGCTCTGTCTGACCCCCCACCCCCATCTTCCCTTGTTCTCTCTGCCCTCCCTCAGCGCCCTAGATTCCCGTAGGCTCCGCGCCTTCTGTCACGTCCTCTCGCCCAATGCCCATCCGTGCCAAGGTTTGACCCGGGCGGCTTCCCTGGTTCCCACATCTCTCTCTCCTTCATACGGGCTGGAAACACGGGATGGATACATTGAGGCGTTTGGAGGGCAGCGTCTCGCCATGTTTCAGAAAGCGTTGGGGTTCTGTGGACTAGGCTGTATCCACGGAAAGCATTTCTCTGGTGGTTCAAAAGAAAAACGTTTCAAAATGGACAAAGTTCGGAATTCCCCAGGCTTTTCACAAGAAAAGGGAGACGTTAAGCAACTAGCTGTTTTCTTTGAGAAACCGCGTTTGGTTGGGCAAAATTAATCCGTGTGTGAGTTAAGGAAGCTGTTTCAAATGGGAAAATAGTGGATCACATATTTTAAGGCTAGATTCATGCAAGCAAAACTTAAACACTTTTTTAAAAAGAAAAAAAATCTGGGCTGTATCCTTCCCTCTATCTTAAACTCTGGGGTAGAAAGTGGAAAGGAGCAATTTTAAGTGTACATTTTCAACCAGCCTTCCTCAACCTGGGGTCTTGGGTTGTGCTGCAGTGATTCCCATTCAGCATTGCTTCAGGGCATGTTTATTTATTCATTGATTCAACCAATCAATCAATTTCTATAGCTGCCCATCTCAAATAAGTCTTCAAGGCTTTTCGAAAGGCCGATAGGGCCAGGGCCATCCTCGGCTCTGAAAGAAGAATGTTCCAGAGGGCAGGAGCTTTGATAGAAGGCAAGACTCTTAGTCCCTGGAAGCCAGCATTCCTTAATGAATGGGACTCATAGCATGCCACTGTTGGGAATTATGGGTATTGTACTTTAGCACAAAGGATGGTGCCTAATTGGGACGATTTACCTCAGATAAGGGCGACCTTATTTCCTCCCTGTATTCCCTTTCTGTCCCAGTTAGCCCTCTGCTTTAGACCAGTGTTTTTCAGATTGGGCAACTTTTAAGATGTGTGAACTTCCAACTCCTAGAATGCCCCAGCCAGCAAGTTGAATTGAACCTCTGCACATCTTAAAGTTAACATGTCTGAAAAATGCTGGTCTTGAAGACCATGTAGGTTATGCATTCCTGTGTATGAGAAGCTGTGGAAGCCTTATCTTTTGTAAGTCAAGATATTCTTCCACAATTGGAGAAGGAAGACAACTGAACACCATCTGTGGGAACACTTCTTTAAACCAGGCATTATTGTTGTGTACACCGACATGGTATGCTACTCTTTCTTTGAAAAAAAAAAGATATTTGGAAATCATTTACTTATTTACATGCTAGTTGCATGGATTAATATGCTGCTTGGCAGGATGGAGCAATTTACACTCAAATTAAAAGTGGGTATATGTATAAATATAGATATATAAAATATCAGACCAGTAAAAATGACACCCCGTATGCTATACCATTATAATTAAAATACAGTACTAAAAATAGTTTTTTAAACAAGCTACCAGAACAAAACTGAAATGAAAGTGTGTGGGCATCTTTCATTTTCTTTATTGCCTAGTATTTAAGAATGAATCTGAAACTTTTAAAAAGTCAATCTACATAAGACATGCATGCAATGGTAAAAGAATTGCAGCTGCAAAATCAACAATGGTTCTTGTGATACAATGAAGAATAAACACAATTTGTTTATTATGGAATATATGTTCATGAATTAGAGTTTACTTCATCAAATATTTGGTGAACTCTACTCTTAGGTGCAATACCTAAACTTAGGTATTTATTGATTTATTGAGTTTTAAAATCTACAGCTGCTTTTTTTCAAGATTTCAGGAGTGTCCATAGAGTGTGGCCAAATAAATTAAGATGGTGGTTTTAATGATGAAATGTGACAAACATAAAAATCAGTGGCACTTCCATCTCACCATCACAGCCATCTTGCCTCCCTCCCCTCTCTCTTCCCTCCCTCCCTCTCTCTTTCTCTTGTCTTGCTTGCCATTGTAATCACCCCAATTGCATCCTCTCTCCTTGATAAACACAGTTTCACCAGCCTACAGTTTTCAAAAATTATTCTAGGAATGCCCAATAACTTTTTCTTAATTACTTAATGCTTTCCCTCTTTTATATGTCTACAGCTTTCATCTCATCCTTTCTCCGTGTATTTGATTCATTTTATTTGCATGGCGCGATTCTGGGGTATAGTTTAGTTTTGGAGACAATTGTTGATCCAAGTTTTCACACAAAGAGTAAGGACAATTATTGACCTGGGTTTCTCTCCAGCCTATCCAGCAGACTTTCTGCTGAAGCATAATTGGTTCTAGTTACATTACGAACATTTTCCTTCATAGATTCTTACTTATCCAGCTTTTAGGCAGTACAGAATAACAAAAGAGGCATTGGGGAAATACAGCTGATTTCCTGTAGGGAATCTATATGGCTTCAGTGTCTTTCTCCTCCCTTAAGGTTGAAGTGGCAGATGGCTCTTTGACTCCTGTGGCCACATCAGCTTTGTCATTACCATTGCACCCTACTTCGAAGGCATCAGTAAAGTCGCTCTATGATGGACAAATCTGCACTTTGCCAGGCCGACTCAGTGAGTAGAAGAGGTATTATTTAAGGCAGCTTTTCAAAGATGGTTCCTTAAAGCCTTGGATATATGCTCTACAGGCTTCTCCGAGCAGCGCCACCAAGTTGTAATTTTAATATGACACTAAACAGACGATTGCATATATATCTTCTTATTATCTGTATTAAATGAGTTTATTTTTACTTTGATTACATTTAAATTAAATCTAATTTAAATTTTAGCTTGGTTTTTCTACTTTTTGGAGTGCAGTTCCACTACTGTATACCGTTTGTGGTTAAGCAGTCTTGGCTTAGAAAGTGTTACCTGCCCCTAATGTAAGGACAACACTATACAAACTAGTTGTGTTTGGACTACAACTCCAGTATTCCCCAGCTATAGTTTTGAGTTGGAGTCTATTAGACCAGGCAAAAAATTGCCTGCAGTTGGTGGGATTCTAGGCTGATATATCTTGAAGACATCTAGTTCAGGAAACAAGGAGTAGATTATCAATTAATTGAACCTGGTGTAAAGTTGCTTCCTACCACAAAGAATATTCTTTTTTTGTAAAAAAAAATCCCTTTTTGAAAATTTATTGACTTATCTTTAAAACTTATGGAGAGTGATATTAGTTGGAGCAAACGAATTCTAATAATAATTTGCTGAGATGTCCTTTACTTGCTTTTTGAGACATTTTATGCTTCTTCCAAAAGGGCAAAAAAATGACTGGGTAGGTATGTTAATTTACATATAACCTGGTTTGATTTCAGGAATCCAACCCTTTCTATGGAACAAAGATGATGTGATTCACTGGCTAAGATGGGCTGAAAAAGAATATTCACTCCGGAAATCTGATGATAGTAACTTTGAAATGAATGGAAAAGCCCTTTGTATTCTCACCAAGGAAGATTTCAAATTTCGGGCTCCTAATTCAGGTTAGAAGTGTTGCCCTCCTTGGTCAAGGCTTTATGTGTTTGCACTCTTATCTTGGAATTATCCCATGTGGCAAGTATAAATGAGGAATAACTCAAGACTGTGAGATGCATGACATTTCTAATCTCCTTTGAAATAGATTTGCCTTCCAAATTGTGTTTTATTGACAAGAACTTATTGGTTGAACCAAAGTCCATGGGTCAAGCAGCTTTACAATGTGATAGATGTCTGATGGAAAGAATCAGGTTACCCTTGTGGCTTTTTGATCATGTTTATATTAATACATTTTTTTTTCAAACTGTGCTTTCTTGGGGCAGGAGGTAAATTAATTTGTGCTAAATGTACTGAATGTATTGCAAGTTTTAACAGAAAATTTCAGGTTCCCACAAACGTGTGCAACAAAACTATTTTTCTGGTTTGCAAATGTTAGAAATTGCTCAAGCTGAAATAGTTGAAATAGTCCTTTTGAAATAAACAGCAAATGGAGGGGGTAGAGGTACTCAAAAATTGCATCATTTTTGTCACCAGTTGGTATTGAAAGAAATGGAGTGGGATTGGTATTTATGTTTCTTTTCTCACAGGAGATGTATTATATGAATTACTCCAATACATAAAGACCCAGAGAAGAGCCCTTGTGTGTAGCCCTCTCTTTAACATTTCCTTTTGGGATGCAGACCATAACCTGACCCAGAGCACTGCAGAAGGTGAGTGCTGTGGAACAGTGGTTATATGCATCATGCAAGTTAATCTTTGGCTCACATTTTGGGCCAATATCTATACAGGAGGATACACAAGCAAAATCCATACTGATCCTCCAGATGGTTTCATATACAAGCTTCAGCATCTCATTTCCTAAATTAGGAATTAACCTCTTCCTGAGATCTTGCAGAGTTAATGTTCATCAGCTTATTGGTTACCATACTGACAGAACGGGTTCAACTGATTGTGTGCCATCAAGTCTGTGAAAACCCTTAGTGACCACATAGATTGTCTCCAGGATGTTATATCCCCAAACTGGCCCTTCCCCAAACTGGCCCTTAGTGTACCCATCACTGCTGAAATTGTGTCAATCCAACTTGCTTCTGGTCATCTCTTCATTTATTGTGTCTATCTTTTCCAACATTAGAAATTTCACAAGGGAACTGGTACTTTGTACAATGTATTCAAAATAGTAGTTGTGCCTCAGGTGGGAACTCTGAATTGATGCATTCATCGAGTATTCTTTATTTAAGGCATTCTCAGGAGTCATCTCTAACATCACTAGAGTCAACTATAGTTCTGTAGGCAAAGCATTCCTTCACATAACTTTCTAATTTCAAGATATGACTCAAAATATATAAAAAAAGAACAGTTGGGGAGTTAAAATGAAAGTAAACTAAATGATCTTTATAGCGAAACCACAGGAAGTGGTTCCTGCTCTATGTCTTTTCCATTGATACATCAGTTAGGATGGCATTAGCTTAAGCAAACCAGTATTCTGACTCAGTCAGTTGAATGTATCTGTCTCTCTGCTGCCTATAGTAAAGTTTAGGTAAATAATGAATTTGTATGGATCACTATCATAAACATTTACAAAATATTCAAGAATTGGTCTAGGCACGGATAGCCTGGGACAAACCTGGTTAAGAGTTTTCTTCATATAAAAGAAATATGTGACCAAACAGACTTCAAAGTTGACTATGTTCATAGCAAAACAACCACAGCTAATGCATCTAATTGCAGTACCTTCTGTTACATCAATTTCCAGTTGATTAGGTGTAGATCTGCCTTTCCCAAGCTGGTATTTTTCAGATTGCTACACTATACTTAGTGAGCTCCAGATCGAAGAGGGCTGGCTTAGGAAATGGTCCGAATCTCTGTTTTGAATCTGATCTCTTCTCACAGGTACCAAGTGCAATTTAGAAGATTTCCCAGCTAAGGTCCCTGTGTTGCCTTCAGAATATCCAACGACCTTCACTAGTCATGAAGGTTACTCGAACTCATCTCAGTCTTTCACCAAGACACTGTCTACTCCTGGGATGACACCTCTTGCTTATAGCAACCCAGAGATCAGCCATGGTGGAAACATTTGCTCTTTTCCTGTAAAATCTGCTGCTCTGGTCAGGGGAAAAATATCAGGTAAGGGTAAGGTTACCAAGATCTGTTTTTCTTTGGCTATGTGGTTGACAGGAATGCTTACCTGTTCTTATATGTCAAGAGTATTTGCTCCACTCCCGCCACTGGTTAATAACACAGATTTGGAAGCATGGGAATCCAACTTTATTCACTACTCAGCTATGGCCACTTGCAAATGCATCCTACAGCTGTCTTTAACAGTGATGCAGTGTAGCAGGAACTAATCCATGTTATTCTGTCTTGAACAACATTTCTCTCAATGTAACTAATTCTCAGACTGTAGGTTACTTTTGGATTACATCTACCGGCTCCTCTCTGATAGCCAGTATGAATCAGTTATCAAGTGGGAAGACAAAGAAACCAAGATCTTTCGGGTTGTAAATCCCCGTGGCCTTGCTGGACTCTGGGGTAATCACAAGGTACTAAATAAGGTGATCCTTCTAAACTCCTTAAGTAGAGATAAATTTCTATTCGGATGGGCTGATTAGGACTAGCACTCTCAGCCTTCCTGGAGGGCACCAATTTGTACATCTCCCATAGTCCCCCTATGTTCTTTGGAGATAATTTAACAAAGTTATATTCCCAAGATGTGGGAATTATATTCCCAAACTGTGGGAATTATATTCCCAAGGTTTGTCTCTTCACTTGCCAGAGATTTAGCATTCTTGCTAAAAGTAGAGCTGGGAATATCCTGATCCTGGTCTCATAATGAACTATGACCAGTTGGAATATTCCAACAGGAGTCAGTCTAGCCATTCCCAGCCTGGCTCTCATAACGTTAAAGTATAATCTCCATCATCTAGAGCATCAGACATTGTGCTTCTAGGACTTTTACAAGGACAGATTAAAGGAGGGTACACAAGATGATCTGATACAGCCTGGGACAAAGGGAGTACTTGCATGTATTTATTATACAGTAGTATGTCTGCCTTGACTTTCCTGTAAGAATTCAAGGTAGCATGCACTGGCATTCCTCATTTAATTGTCAGATTTGGCATAATAAGTTGGGCTGAAATATTACGACTGGCCAGAGTCAATTAGAGATTGAATGAGGACTTAAATATGGGTTTCCTAGATCTTAAGTTTGCTGTCTTATCATTGCACCAGAGTGCTTCCCATTTACCTTCTTTTAATTCTAAATTAATTCACAAAGCTGGTATTTTAACTGTATGTAAAACAAGGAATTTATTAACATAATTCCCACCCGATCTCCACTGAAAGAGGTTATTGCATGCAGGTTTCTTGACAACTCTTTTCTAATTCAAATTAGTAATTAGGCAAGAGAAAGCAAATTGAAGTTATAATCACAATTTTTAAACAATTTTCAGAACCGAAGGAATATGACATATGAGAAGATGTCAAGAGCGTTGAGGCATTATTATAAACTCAACCTCATCAAAAAGGAAGCTGGGCAGAAATTATTATTCAGGTGAGGTGAAGATCCATCCCTGAGGCTTCCTGCTCCTTTCCCCTCTCACAGCCCTTGTTCAGTAGGTGCTCTCTGCAACTTTACTTCGGAGGAACAGAATAAAAATTCTTCTCTCAAATGGTTTGTTCATCAAATGGCTGAGATGTGTGAAAGGCCAAGTTTCCTGTTTGACCCCATTGATACCAGAAATGAGAAGATGATGCAAATCTTTTATTATGTAGATTAAGCTTATGAAACTTATTCAGAATTGAAAACAGTGGCAAAAGAATAAAAAGGAAAAAAAAAACCCTTCTCTGGGTTGAGGTGTTTTCTTTCCTGATAAGAAGCCAGTCTGAAGAGATACCTCTCCTCTGGGAATGTAAAGCAAACGAATAAAGAAAAGGAAAAAAAACGGAATTTTCCCCATGTTATTTCTAAAGCTGTTCTGATGGAAAGAACCTTCCTGCCTCTGCTTGGTTGCTCAGAGTTCATGTTTTTTCACACCTTGCTGATTTTTGCCCAAGGGGTTGAGTCAGAGGATTAACAAGATCTGTTATCTTGATAGGAAAAGTGTGATATGTTTTTCTGTTGATATTTTTCCTGGTTGCCATGAGCCACCTAGGAATACCAGGTGAGATGGGTGGCTATATAAATTTCATAATTAAATAATCTTGATTGACAGGTTTAAGTGCAATAACTTTTATTATTTGGGGGGATTTTTTTCCTCCATTTCAACTTTATCCTTTGAATCTTGGAAATTCTGGACCATAATCCCTTGTCAACAAAATGAATTACAATTGCATTTTAATACTTGACTAATGTGTTTTGAAATTCTATGCAAATAGGATTAGAAACACGGTTTTCATTTTAAAGCATCTTTTCATATAACAAAGCAGGGATATTAGCATATCCATTGTAACACTCTTTGACTTCCTGCATTAACATAAATATTTTAATAGATACAGATCAATAGCTTTTCATTCCTGGATTATGTGTCTTTGTGTGTATCCGTGTGTATTACTGAAAGGAGTCGGGAGGGACAGAAAGAGTATTGAATCATCAGGAAAAAAAAAAGTTGATTTTTCTTTTAATGCTTAATTCCAGATTCCTAAAAGTTCCTGGAGAAATAAAACAGTACACAACCAGTAAATTGGAGTAGCTGAACAGTGAAGAGCAGAAAGGAGAGGACTCAAAAAATTTACCAGAAATTTCATTGTAGACATTTGGCAATTTTGCCATGCCATAGTGGCATCAAGAGCTTGTGTGGGAAAATATTTGATGTCTATATGAAGACAGAAAACAAAACAAGGCCTTGGGGAATTGTGCATCCTGCAAATTAAATGCAAAGAACTAATCCATTGGATTTCTGCTGTCAAACGTAATAGAAGCATTTGTGTAAAACAGAAGTTTTAAACTGAATGTGCAAATCAGTTCTAGTTCCTCTGTCAGTCATGCTGCTGTAGAATTTCTTAGTATACTCAAAGATACTCTCCTACCCATGTTAAAATATCTTGTGGGAAATTAAGAAGTTTTTCATTTGGAAAAAAAACAACAACAGAAAGCCCCATATATTTGCAGTGATCATTGTGTTACAGACCTTGGTAATCTTAAAGTTCAACTCCCTGCTCAAGCAAGAGACGTAGCATTCTGGACACATGGCCATGTAATCTCTTCTTAAAAACCTCCACTCACGGAGCACCCACCCATTCCAGTGATTAATTGTTCTAACTGACAGGGAAATTCTCCTTAATGCTAGGTTGGATTTTTCTTTGTTAAGCTTTTATCCATTACTTCTTGCCTTGCCCTTAAGTGCTTTGAAAAATAAGTTGACCCCCCCTCTTCTCGGTGACAGCTCCTCAAATATTGGAAGACCGCTATCAGGCCACCCCTAGTTTTACACTTCGTTAGACAAGATATTCCAAATTCTCGCAAGCATTCATTGTATGCTTTAACTTTCAGTCCCTTAATAATCTTTGTTGCTCTTTGTACTTTTTCTAGAGTTTAACATCTTTTTTCGTACAGCGGCTATAAAAACTAGAGGCAATATTCCATGTATGGTCCTACAGTATAAAGTGGCACTAACATCTCATGTAATTTTGGTACTATCCCTCTGTTGATGCAACCTAGGACCGCATTGGCTTTATTGGCAACTTGTAGCACACTCCTGGCTCATACTTAGTGGCTGATTCCTAGATCCCTCTCACTTGGAGCACAACAGGAGAGAGGATACTACAGAGTACAAGATCTCTTACTCTGTAGCGGACTTCCTCAGAAGAAAAGGCTGGGAGTGGTATGGGAGCACATTGTGATCTTCATTGCCAGCTTCCCCCTGAGTTTGCATGTGAGAAGCTGGTAAGAAACGCTGCATATACTGCCAAGTTTTAATTGTGAGCTGGGCACCTGAATGCCCAGAATGCCATTCTTATCACAGTGGGGATGTTGCCACAGTTGAAACTTTGTGGACCAGTTTTAAGTCCTCATTTGTTGTCATAATTTTGAACTGTTGCTGAATTAGTAGTGACTACTTGTATTGTGAATGAAGCCACTGTGTGTGCTTCAACAATTAGACTGGGCTGAAATCTTTCTGATATAGGGCATGAGAAGTGAAAGTGAAGACTTTCTGATTATGCACCAAAAGCATGAATGAATGAAGCCACTGTGTGTGCTTCAACAATTATTAAAATAAATAATGGCTTATGTGAATCCAGTATTTTCTTGGCAATATCTAATCTCTATCAAAGTCAGCTATTGGATTACTTTGACTTTCACTCTGCTTACTTTAAAAAAAATTTTTTTTTCTTAGAATTAAAACAACCTGAAATTTGCAAACCAAAGTGTTAATTGCTTCCTGTTAAGTTTTGCTTTGATTCTTCCAGCAACCATTTCCTGATTGCTAGCATTTCATTGCTGTTAATATCCTTGCTAGTAAAGGGAAGAAAAGCCTGCAACAAAAAACTTGATTTGTAAAGGAGTAAACTTGATTTTGGAAAGTGTTAGGGTCTCCTCTTTTCCCAGGCAGTTCACTCAGAGAAAGAAGGTAAATGAATTAATCACCTATAACAAATTATCATTTGGTGCTGCTTGCACAGGTAAAACTTTGCCCAGTTCTTACAGATAATGTAAGCTGTTTTATAATCTCACCAAATTGCTAAGTACTTTTATAGATCAAAATCAAATAATTAATTATATTTAATAAATGGTCTTTATCTTGTACTATGAAGTTTCTATTTTGTTTTATAAACGGAATCTGAGGTAAATTATTATTATATGCTATACTGCTGGGTTGTTGTTGTTGGTCACTAGATCTTCGTTTTCTTCATTCCTTGACAATTTCCCAGCCTGTCTTGCAATCCCTCACTCCTTTTCCCACCCAACAGCAGCCATTTATCTGCCTGCTGGGAAGGGAAGAAGGAACTCCTATGCGTCCTTCCTGGCCCATGCCACCTCCCCACGACCTGTGCCCCTCTCCACTTGCCTTCCCTAACCCATGCAGCACCCAGTACACACCTCACACATCTTCCATGACTCTTGTGGCTCATTTTGGGTACCCCACTGTGTGCCTTCTCAATTCGCACTGTCCCCCAAATGTCATCCCTCGCTCTGCAATGTTTTTTGCATATCCCTGCACACCTTCTCCAACCTGCCTCCCCTCAAGCACCTTCCCTGACCCATGCAGCACCTCTTGGGCACCTCCATGACCCTTTCTGATCCATGCTACCCCTGTGTGCTTTCCCTCACTCCATAGCACCCCAGGCACCCAATCCCAACTCATCCCGACCCCTCTGATGACTCTTGGGCCCCCACATGCATTTCACCCTGTGCCGTCCTCAGGCAGTCTGATTGCAAAGCACCTCTTGCTCACTCCCAAGCATGCTTCTCAACCACTTCCCCTATAGGCCATCCCCAACAGATACAGTACCGCCCCCACACACAGACCTTCATGCCCCCATCTTGACCTATTTCTCCATGTAGCCAACATGATCCACAGAGCACCTTTCACGTGCCCCCTAGCAATAGCACTTAGACTTATATACCATTTCACAGTGCTTTTACAACCCTCTAAGTGATTTACCAGTCAGCATATTGCCCCCAACAATCTGGGCCCTCTAACACCTTTCACGATCTATGCTATTCACCTCTCTGCTCTTCCCAAATTGCATGCCATCTCTGGCAAACTTCCTTCACATCCTTCCCAACCCATGCAGTAATACCTCTTGCATACTCCCACATTTCTAAATACACCCCTCACTTCCTCCATCAGGCTTAGAATGGGCTGAAATCTGATAATCAGCATGATATGGTTAAATAATAAATAGCAAGTGAAAGTGAAGGCATTCTGATTATGCACAAAAGCATGAAAAAATAAAATTATCCTGCAATTTATGGTCTCAAAGCACAGCAGATGTTGGATGTTGGCATGAACTGCCAGTTGAAGCTTATCACAGTATTGACAAAAAGAACATTGTTTCCCATTATATTTGAACTGATGTCACTAGCATTAATTTTATTTACAGTGGTTGAGAGCTTTATCTTCTGCTGATTCATAATTTTAGTAAAAGTTAAGAGGAGCCATATTTTTTAAATGGCATACTTCAGAAAAAAATGCTACACTTGAGTGGCATTACCAGCATCTGGGGAGACAAGGGGACAAATGTATATCATGAGATCGGCCTGCATATTATGCAATTTATGTATAAGTGTTGGACTTCATGATATAAGTACATACGCACCATTTTCATCATAACGTGCATCATCATCATCATAGCCATGGTGGTATAATTAGAATGCTGTACTGCAGGCTACTTCTGCTGACTGTCAGCTGCACAGCAGTTTGATCCTGACTGGTGCAAGGTTAAGTCAACCTTCCATCCTCCCAAGGTCGGTAAAATAGAACCCAGATTGTTGGGGGCAATATGTTGACAATGTAAACCGCTTAGAGTTCTAAAGCACTGTGAAAGCAGTATTTTTGTCTAACTGCTATTGCTATTGTGACATTGCTATGACTTGTTAGAGATTCTGAGTGCCAAGCTGAACCACGAACAAACCCTTCACTTCAAAACCAATCCTTTTAAAATTCTGAAATCCAATTAAAATTCTTTTAAAAGAATGCAGTATTAAAAAGCATTATCTTGATTTTTGAGATACATTAGACTAGATTGCAAAAGTTTATAAAATCCTTATACCCTCATAATTAAAGCATTTTTTAAAGCTCTTAGAGAGGCAAGTGAAGATAAGTTCCATTATAATGGGCTGCTGAAACTAACAGATGAACTACAGTATTGACAATTCACCCAAAATAAAATATTTTGATATACTTGTGATTTAAAAAGAGAAGTCATTATTTGCTCAGAGTAGAAATTAGAGATCAACAAAAATGGCAGATGCCCAGACAACCTGGCCAATTTGTTACTTAATATCTACTTAATTATGTAATAACTATGGCATGTAATACATTACAGTATAAAATGTGCCATTTTGCCATTTTTCTATGTAAAAAGGTTCGATAAACAAATAAACACTCTGATATTGTCATCTTGATGGTAACTGTGATTAAGATTAGGAAATGTCCAAAGAATAATGGTTCCAGATTAATTTATGCAAATTTCCATGGATTCAATTCAAAATGGGGGGAAATTGTAAGCTATCTTTTAATTATAGTTTAAATTTCAGTATAGAAAGTTTATGGAACAAAGGATTGAATCACTAGAGTTCTAGTAAATGCAAGATAGTTCTTTAATCAGGTAATAAGAAAGTAACTCCTGGACACATCAATTTGCATCAAACTTAATGTAACTATGCAGTGAAAATGCATAATTTGTATAACTTGTTGTTAAGATGTTTCTACAATTTCAAACTTTCAAAGGATATTTCTAGCTGTTCAGAACTGCTGAGTATCCCTGTAATTCCAAATAAAGTGTGACTGCAATGAAAGTAATCAACAACATATTTTATAAACATTTTATTGGTTTAATAGTGTACACAGTACTTACAGTTGTATCTATTAAAGACAAAATACACTTCAAAATGCAGAATAAAAAATTATAAACTTTTGAACTATATACAAACTTTGCGTTACAATTTCACAAATATCAATGCCCCAGCTCCATTCACAACCAAAAATAAAAGAAAAATAAAAGAAGTTTTTTTACATGCAAAATTTTGGAAAAAGCATCACTTGGGGGTTACCTATTCCCTCCCTAACTATCAAGCCACTTTATATAGGCTCAACATTCCAGTGCTTTCTAATTCAAAAGAATTCACACATTCCTTAAACCATATTACATCTTTATCCTTAAATCTACTTCCAATTAAGCATTTCACGGTCTCTCTTTTCACTTCTAATTAAAAATTTGCATTTGGTATTATTTCTACTTTTAATTTTTGCTTAAGAACAAAACATTTTGCATCATCTTATAGTTTGAGATTCCCAAGATTAAAAAATAGTTTGAAATAAATTTGTCTTACACATGAAATCTAAGCCATTGGAATAATAGATTCTATCAGGTAATTACACCATTACAGAAAAAAACTAACTATAGAAATGTTCTAAAGACTAAAAATTAAATAGGTTTCTGTTTCATCTACATACAGGTATCACAAAGACCAATTTTATTTCTAATAAATGTAAAGGTTGCAATGGCTAGATAGTTTTAAGTTGCAAATGTATTGTTATATTTTAAATATACATAAGAATTAGAAGAACCTTGATCCTCTTAATACCCCAATATGCAATATTAAAATGACAGCTGAAAAGAGGAATTTATGGGAAGAAAAATCCCTAATCCAAACAATACAGTATCTTCCCCTCACTCAGCATTATTTCAAAATGCATCAGTGCTTTTAATATTTACAGCAATCTCCCAAACCTTGATGTTCTATAGATATTTTGGGATCAATCCCAAGAATTCCAGAAAGCATACGCTTTGGGAATTGCCAATGGGAATTGTAGGAGCGATGGAAGATACAAGATGTAGGAAGGCCAATATACAGCAATAGTAGAAAAGAAAATCCATTCCCCACCCAACAAAGCATTCATTGTTCCTTCACAAATACCATCACTTAAATACCAATCAGATATTTGTTATTTAAAACAGTGAAGAGAAATGCTACATGCTGAAGCAGTCAGCTGAAAAACAAGGCGATAATCAAATACCCAGTATACTGAAAATAAAAAGGAAAAACCAGAAAGACTGAAGGAAGCACATTTATAAATACACAAGATATAACACAGACTTAAACAGGACTTTACAGATACCAAATGAAACAAACCCCTTTGTTGCCAAGAGCTTAAGTTAGAGCACTGAACTGCATGTGACCAGCAACTGCTTAAAATTCGGTCCACAACCAAGTTGAAATTTGTTAAAACTAATTCTAAAGGTTTACCAACCTGTTAAATATCAGTTGTTTGATTTTTTTCATAACAATAATTTGCATTTACACACTCTCTCTTCATCCCTTTTGAACTCGCTTCTGTTTCAAGTAAAAAAGGAATTTTGTGAAGGCAGATTTCTCCAAGCTACAACAAAATTTAAGTGAGGACCAATGTCTACTTTTTCCAGGAAGGAACCACTTCTTCCAAAATCACAAGACCCCTTTTAAAAATGTATTGGTCAATTTTGTATGCAGCACGTGTGTCAAACTCACTGCTGTTTTTCATAACAGACCAACTTCAGTATTCCTCCATTCTCAGAGTTGCTGAGAATGGTTTTGCAGTTTTGTATAAGAATAAAACGTAAAACTGTTACAGACAGGACCAAGGGGAAGAAAAAGCTATTCACAAGAAGAAATAATAAATTTTGAATTGTTAGATTTACAAAGTGCATTATATGTAAAATTTGAAAGCGCGTTTATATTTTCATATCCAAAGCAGTCTGAACTTCGACTGGATATACAGAGTTCTGATTTTGTTACATGTATGATACGGTCCTTACATACTGTCTGATGTTCACAGTTCAGTACTGCATCTTATCCTTTGATCACAGAAAATCAATGGGTCCAGGCAAAGGACTAGTTTTCATAACTGGAAACATTCACAACCTGCATGACCAGTTTCTAGGGGAGCAAGTTAATTAACCTTAACTGTCAAAAGCACAATTCAGCTACAATACACTTTACTAGCCATAAAATCAGATACCCCCTCCCCCAATGGCCATTCCCTGAGATGAGATTAATTTTGTCCCATATAGATATATAATGGACAGTATTTCAAGGACAACTTTTGGCATCTTATCAAGATTTTATGAGAAATTATGCTTCAACAATATAAAGTTATGCTGCTAGAAAGTAATAACAATCCTAATAAAAAGCAGTGTCTGAGAGAGACCAAAAAAAAAATCACACTGAGAAAACAAAACATATCAGCTCTGGCTGTTTCAAACATTAGTATTTCTCTGTGGTTCAATCCCCATAATTTCCAAACGGTATAGCTGTCCTATAATAAGTCAGTTATTGCTATTGCTATCAAGCTGGGCCATTGTCCTGCCAAGAATATTAAAGGCCTCTTGAGCCAGACTTTCAATCCCCGGTCTGAGAAGGGTGAATGGACATCCATTAGTACCTCAGTTGATTGAATCCACTGCATTTAAAAGCTAAAACAAATGACTCACTGCAAGTGTATTATTTGTTCTGATAAAGAACAAAGTTGTAGCAAATTTTCCCATTCAGAAGTTGATTTGATAGAAAGGAGAGGGAACAATTGCAGAGACACGAGATGTTTGTCCAGATGTTTTGTTATTTAGTTGGTTGTTAGGATACTCTAATCATCTGTGTCATAGCTTCTTCGGTTGCCTGGCCAGAATCCTGTATATATATAAAAAAAGGTTTTGTAATGCTACTTCATAGTATCTAAACACAAACACATGTTATTTAAAGCAAGACATTATGTTGCTATAGTACAAATCAGGAATGACAGAAACTTGCTTCAAGGAGACTATCTGGAGAAGGATTTATTATACAGTTTCTACTTGGGATTTGGTACTCATACCAATACAGCTAGATCTTAGCTTACTATATAGGTAATACTATATATTTCAACATCTAGCAAGGTAGGATACAGTATTGTATATTTAAGGGATGGCCAATTGGCAGAATGTAGGCAGCATTTGTCTCCAACTCCCCAGGATAGATTCTGCTCCCCTTAAGATTTTTTTCCCTTAAGGTACTGTGATGTTTATATAAACAATATTATATACAGAGGTGACATCATGCTGCAATACATTTGTTTACCCAGCTGCAATGTCTGCAGCCTTGTCAATTAAGTATTGTAGAAGGGCAGGCTTGTACTTTACATTCTTGCACACAAGGCAGCATCCTTCAGTGGACAATTCTAATTTGCTTCTGAATTATGAAATACGAAAAAAGGCAACATCAGTGTTTGCAGAAAACTTGCAAAGAAGCTACGGTATCAGACTGAAGAATGGCTTATTATGAGGGTACATGTTTAAACTAAGGATCTTATTTCTCAAAAAAGAAGGTATTACTTGTTATTCTGAAAATATAATGAAAACAGCTTTTCAAGCAAAATAGGAAATGCAATATTTAATTTGCTTGAGTATGAAATCCAAAGTAACTAAAGCTCAATCTTCTGTACTTACAATCTTTCAGAGTATGAACAGAAATATCATAATTTTTCTAGATCATAAGATATAGTTTGAACAGTTATTTCAGAGAGTGATTGCTGATATCTTCTGACACTCCAAAGTCTGCTTAACACAATTAAACCCAATGAGCAGGGGACAAAATGTCCTATGGATGGAACAGTCACTTCCACATTTGCCACTCTTGAAGTTGAGGGTTAAGGAGAGGGGAGGAATTGAAGACCCTGAAAAGATCAACGGGAAAACAGGCTGGCATGTAAGCCATACAAAGGAGAAAGAGAGACGGGGGTGAGATGCACTGCCCAACTCACCTTATTAAGATCTCTCTAGATTTGTTATGGGATTTCCAAGACTGTAAACTACCAAAATAGATTCAGCCAAACTCCTGAACCATAAAGTATTGGCTTCAGATGCAGGGAAAAAAACCTATTTGTTTAGGCCTGTCCTTATGTTTTAAGACCATCCAACCTCTCAAAGTTCAGAAACAAATAGTATTTATGATTCCTACTGCAAATTTTGAACTATGTAAATAAAAATAACAAATAAGCAGAATTACACCGTGAATAACAGAATTTTTAAGCTATTCTATAAAGCAAAGCAAAGCAGATCATCCTCACAAATAATGTTCGTCAGTTGCCCAAAAAATACCAGAGGTACTGTTTTTGAAACTGCCTATACTATAATGTACTAACAATATAAACTTTTATTTTTATTTAACAATTTAAACATATACAAGAAAATGAAAGTGTCCCTCCCACACAACTCACCTGGAGACAACTGTTTTCTGAGATGTATTACTTAAGTGTTCCATAGTTTTTTAATAACTGAACTAGATGAAAATGTCAAAGTGAACTAATTCTGCATGCTTTATAAAATGAGAAAAAAGTAACAAGAATTCAGAATTTATTTCTGGTTAATGCTAAAGTTGTAAATTGGAAGCACCTACCCATGAAGATCAACTTAACTAAGTAAATAAATTTCATTTACCTGCATGTGGGGACTATCTTTTTCTTTTGGAGAAAAGAAGCGTCCCCCTTCTCCTCGTTTTCTTGCCATAGCATGCCGATGTCGGGATTCATGAAGATATTTCTGTATATACAATTACAAAATTGTGGAGATGAAAGCACATCTTATGTAATGCTAGAACACATATCCATCCATTTTCATTAAGACAGGAACAGGAACAGAAAAGGCTGAAATAATGCTAAGGCTAAAAAGGAAAGGGAAAATCCTCAGTATCATCTCGAGACTTATGTAGGCTGCCTGTATAAGTAGATACACACAGATCCAGGACCTGGATTCTAGCTGGAGTAACTGCTAAATATTACTTAAACTAAGAATAAGACAGTATTTGGAGTGACATACAAGTTAACCTGGAATGCATAAAAGTGAAAAAATAAATGTGGGCATGTCTGTAGAGCTTTTCTTCCCTTCTTTCAGTATTTGACTATTAAGGCACTTTATCTAATTCTAATCCCTAGGCATCCCTTGGAGAACGAATGAAGAAGAGAACTGCTCAAAGATCTGAGAAAAAGAATGATGATCTTTGGTAAGTTATTTATTTGGCTAGAAAGATTAGAGGAGAAATAAAAAAAAGAATGGAAGGAATACAAAATAAATGGAAACTGTTACATGACTAATAATTTTGAGCTTTATCCTTTTAATGTTCAGAATCCATCTCTTTTTACTCATGGAGTCACTTTGTATTATGTAACTATCCTTTGTATAAAAACCAACCCTCCATATTAGCTCATATAATTAAAGGTGCAAAGACTGCTTCTTTATCCAGGATAACTGATTCATTTCTACATCTTGCTCATTTATTGAACTGTCAAGTCTGTATTTCTTAAGAGATAATCAAAATTTGTACCACTGTCCTAAACAAGGCATTAGTATTAAACGTGTTGAACTCCTGATGAAAGTACATTGTATTCCACATGTACAATCACATACATCCTCTCATCCTTCTGTGATCGGCTAACAACTTTTTCTGTAATTTTCATCTAAAATTTATTTTAACTTATTAAAGTGTATGCAATTTCTACGACAAAAGAAACATAGGCAATCTACTTCTAGTGACTTACCAAGAAAGACTTTGAAAACCAATAATCTTATTTCTATTCATTAAACAAAAAGGCAGCAGTTTATACTGTAAATATGGTATCCTTTTGAGTCCAACATGGTATGATGAACATGTTTCATTATAATGACTGGGAAAAGATTTTTTCAGATGGATGTTACTGGGCAATTGTAATGATATATAGCTATTCTGTGTCTCATGAATTGTAATAGCAACTGATAATCTCACCCTCCTCTCTTTAGGTATTTTTCCTTCTGCTTCTAACTTGGCTCTTGCTTGCCTTCTCTTCAAAATCCGGTGATACTGTTTTGCATTTACATACAGAGGTTCCTCCTCCAACATTTCAGCCCCAGGCAAAGGTATCCTTTGGATAGCTGGCACTGATCCAGCACCTGGCACCATCTACATCAAAACAGGGAAATGCACTGGTTAAACTCTTCCTTACCAAAAGGCATAGAAAGACAAAGTGGGAGTGGGAAATGAACACAACCAATTCCTAGAATTCAACCACTTCCTGAAAAAAATATTCTCAAAATTCTGCAGCAAATCTCATAGAAATTAAAAGTCTGTAGTTTGAATATTTCTATTACATCAACTATATTCCAAATATGCAAAATCAAAGCAAATTTCTTTAAAAATAAAAAAGTGAATGGATATCAAGTTAAAAAGGAATGATCTAATTCCGTGATGGTGAACCTATGCCATACGTGCCAGAAGTGGCATGCAGAGTCATCTCTCCGGATATGCCAGCTATCGCGCATTGCTCTTCCGGGTTCTGGTCTTCGTGTGTGTGGCAGTATCAGAAAGCGGAAGATCAGCTCCCAGACACACATGAGCATGCCGGCCAGTTGGTCTTCACATGCACATATGTGTTAGAAACAGAGGACCAAGTGGCCAGCATGCGTGCGTGAGCCAGGAAGCTGAGCTTCCTGTTTTAGGCATGCCCACGTGGTGCGCCAGGAAGCTGCTTGTCCTGTGGCTCATTAATGTTTCTGAGAAGGGGCTTTGCAATTATTCAAAAGTACTCATTCACATATATCACACATATATATATCACACATATATCACACTTTCCCATTATTGAGGTGGAAGGAAATTTCATTATTTGGTATACTCATGGTGTCAGGAACAGCTTGGCTAACTGGTGGGCCATAATTTGATAATTTTGGGTGCCAAAATGGACCTAAAATTGAGTTTGGCATATCCATTGATGCATTTAGCCACAAATACATGCCATGCTACTTTTCTAAAGTACAACATTTCTCATATATACTGACATATAAGTTCATCCACTGATAAGCCAAGCTTCAAATTTCTAACTAAATTACAATGAAAAATGTAGATTGGCGTTATCTGTGGATTGCACATTTTTAATGATATTTTGGTTAAAAATTTGAAGTCCAGCTTATCAGTGGATGAGCTAATATGGTACTTTCCTGTCCAATGATGGTACTACACATTTTGATTGTTTGTCCTGCTGGCAAAGTTCAGAAAAATTAGTGATTGTAAGTAACTTTGCTGGGAGAAAAGCCATTAGAAAAAAAGAGGCAATGTTCTTGGAGGGTTCAAAGTTTACCCATTTGTGATATACAATAATATAGAACAATAGAAGGGAGGAGTATAGAATACAATACGCACCATGACCATTCCACCAGAGTTAACCACATTTCCAGCAACAGGCAGAGTCACTGTTACTGTCCCTTGTCCACTGCTAGTTGTATTGGTGTTGGCTCCAGTCTGAACAATCTGTGCTCCAGCCAAACTGGCTGCTGGGATGGTGATCATGCCTGTAACAGGGACTGTAACTTTAAACAGAACAGAACAGATAAAAAATAACGAACAAATTTGTCCCATTTTAAACGTTATTCCCTCATTATGAGTCGTGTTTATGGATATTTTTTAAATATGATTTTTTTTACTGAGATCTAAAATGAATTATCCACATGCAAGTTAAGCATGCATTTCTAAACAAAGCTAAATCAATGTGAAATTCAAGATTTCTGCTAAGTACCTTATTATTAAGGCAATAAATGTTAAAATATAAGAGATAACTTACTTTTCACTTGTTGCTAATTAAACTGTATCAATCCCGCAAAGGTATAATACTAAGCTTTATATAGACTTAAACTCATGGAGCAAAATGCTACAGATAGGAAGTGCTAAAGGGCTTTCCAGTTCTATGGGAATAAATTTCTGAATATTAGCTAATGGGAACAATAGCTTATGCATAAATTAGCAGAAAATTCACACTATATAATTATGACTGCATAGTATTTTAGATTAGGCTCTTTAGGGTGAAATGCAAATGCAGCATCTGTTGAAGTCTGTTAAACAGAAACATCTTTATCTTGCACAGATGCTACTTCATTCCTGCATATTTTAAAGCCATTTCCCAGAGTTGAATCTGAAGAACAATTTCAACCCAAAAATCATAAAAGAAGTCTTGAGTTATAATTCAATGTAACAAAGCAGATATAGCGGACTTCTCATAGCTTATACAAGTGATGCAATTTGCAAAATATTACAGTGGAACATTTTGCACACCTTTATCAGAAAAAATTGGCAGCTACTTTCCCACTTCATCAACTAGCTGCTAGTGAAAGGATCAAGGAATTCTATATTAAAATCAGAGCTAAAAAGGTGCTAAAGTAAATGTACCCACTTTTCCAGCTTAACATCAAGCCCCAACGTAGCCAGTTACAACCAAGTCATCTAGGTTCATAGTTTATTAACCAAATTTATAGAAAGGGGGAGGGGTTAGGGTTACAGAAATCTTGGCAAATGGATACATTATTTTAGCACTGCAGAAAGTTCCTTCTCAGAAGTTAAAGTTTCTCTACTGCTTATCACTTTCTAGAAGCTATTAAAAAACTTTTCATGTGTGTTACAAAATACTATTTATTCAGCTGTGGCATAAAGGCTCCAGTTATATTTTAGGAATGTTAATAAACTGTTGTGGAGGTTTTAATTTAATTTTACTTGTTTTATTGCAGATGGCTCATTGTGTACATCTATTGTGTTGCCAGGAATCTCAATGAAACATGTTGATACATAGGATCACTCAGTAAAAATAAAATAAATCATGCCACACGACATTTGGAAATTATGGGAAAGATACATGCTAAGCAGCACCTCTTAATGGTCAATGAAGAGTCTTCAAAAACTTCTGTATAACACCTTATAAAATATGGATGGATCTTGTATTTTACTTACTTGCTGCAAATGTATTTTAAAACATTTGATGCATTTTAAATATTTTACTTTAGGGATAAACTGCGTATATAATAGTGCCCAATGTTCCTACTGTATATTTATCCTTGCTAAGTATAACTTGTCTCCAACCTCTATAACAAATAATTTTTAACAATATAGTAGGTACTCCTAAATTGTATTTTAAAAAATAGAAACAAAAACTACTTTTATCCCTATAGTCCATGAAAATGCATCTACAAATCACCCAGTATCACTTGGAAAGTGAGATGAGTGGTGTTCAAATTTAATAAACAAAAAATATTTTAATACGTATTATATGTTTAGAAAGTGAAATGTAATTTCCAAGTTGCATATACATGGATTCCTTGAACCTTGTGTTCTTGCTGGAATTCTAGAATATCAGTTGACATTTCAAACAAGAAATGTACTTTTCAAGATACCAACAGTTTCATGCCTGAAATCTAAGCACTGTCACTATAGCAAATAGTGACATCGCTATTACTAATAGCTATGTCAGTCCATCACTCTAGAACCATGATGACGAACCTATGCCACGCATGCTGGAAGTGGCACGCAGAGCCATCTCTCTTGGGCATGCCAGACGTTGCCCATTGTTCTGCCGGGTTCCGGCATGCACATGTGTGCCGCTCAGTTAATCTTTGGGTGCCCAGGAGCCCGGGAAACCAGAAGAGTAGCTCCCAGTGTGCGCATGCACCGGCCACCTCATCTACCGGTTTCTAATGTGCATGCAAAGACCAGCTGGCCAGCGCATGCATGCACGTTACAAACCAGCCAGCCAGCTGGTCTTTGCTTGCCTGTTAGAAGCCAGAAGACCAGATGGCCAGCGCACACTCTTCTGGTTTCTGCCACACGTTTTGGCACTCTATGCCTTTTCAGTGTGCGCACGCTCTCATTTCAGCACTCAATGCTGAAAAGGTTAACCACCACTGGTCTAGAAAGTTCATAGCTGCTGATACTATAATATGAATATCCTACAATTCTGACAAAGTGGGATTAAAAATAATCACATGCCTGCATGCCTACGTTTGATTGGCAGGCTTCTGGGAATACACACTTCTAAGAAAGTATGTCTGGTAAAACATGGAAGTGAAGGGAAGAGAACAGTACAGCTCTGAGGTGATCAGGAAATAATATGTAAATCGGACGTCAGTATGAAAACACTGGCGCTCTGGAGACGGAAGCACTCTCTAATACTCTAGCAGGAGACTGGAAAACTACCAGAAGAGCAGACACAGCTCTTATTAAAGGGAACACTGTAGAGAGGCCGATAGGTTTATATAGAACTGATTAGCTACCCACTCATGATCCAGAAATTTTAAAAAATGCACCTAATTCTGAAAGAGTTAATATTTCTTAGAAAACGGTTGTAGCACATAGAATTTCTACCTTGTTGAAGAATTGTTCCATCAGCATTAACTGGTTGATAGACAATTGTCTGACCTTCTGCTGTCTGTGCTACTTGTTGTCCTTGGACTGCAATCTGTGGCTGGGTCTGCAGAAGCAAGCATCAGACAAAATTAAAACAGTGAGTAATATAAAACTATTATACCTTGGAATTTCCCATGGATTCACATAAAACACCATGCCAAAAATCATTTTTTCTGCATGTTCCATTGATCTTCCTCCCTTTAGTTGAACCCTTCTCCAACTTCTCCCCACTTTTAATATGCTACCTGTGTTTGGCCAGCTGTTACTGCTGTCTGTGGCTGTTGGATGATGATTTGTTGTGTCTGGCCCTGCTGGCCCTGAACTTGTACCGCTTGTCCACCTTGAATTTGAATCTGACTAGGCTGGACCAACTGAATCTGTGGACATATAAAATAGAGTAAGATGCTGTTAACTACTATTCCTAATCATGGCTTTAATTGTTTATTCTGAGAGGATTTATTAACAAAACAAAAGCTAGGGGAAAATTACTCATATTAAATAACAAAAGCAAGGAAAAAACAATGCTGAAGGGTGAGTTTGCTGCACCACTATACATATTTTCTACAACAAGAGTATTAAAAAATAAGGATAGGGGAAAAAAAATCCTTTGCAACTCCTAGGAAACATTCTTCAAAATTCAAAAGAATATGATCTTAAGCAAGAAGTGTTTAAACGTATACCGTGTTCCTCATAAAATAAGGCCGGGTCTTACATTTTTCTGAGCCCCGAAAAAACGGCTAGGCCATCTTTTCGGGGGGTGACTTAATTCCCCCCCTTGCATCCTCGTCTAGAGTGCCCCGCGGGCAGCCTCACCACCAGCCGCTCCTAACGGGTGATCATGGCAGAGCGTAGAGAGCTGCCTTTGCTGAAGACCTGAGACCTTCGGTGCCCGCCGCTGTTGCTTTCCCTTCTGCCCATGCCGCCACCGCGTTTGGAGCTGCCGCTTCCATGTTTGGAGCACCACCATGTTTGGAGCTGCCGCTGCGTTTGGAGCGCTGCCATCTGGAGCAGCGGCGGTGCTCCAAACATGGAAGCAGCAGCTCCAAATGCAGCGGTGCTCCAAATGCAGCGGTGCTCCAAACGCAGCAGCAGCTCCAAACAGCGGCGGCGCTCCAAATGCAGTGGTGGTGCTTCAAACGCAGTAGCAGCTTCAAATGTGGAAGCGGCAGCTCCAAGCGGCGGCGGTGCTCCAAATGTAGAATTGGCAGCTCCAAACATGGCAGCGGTATGGGCAGAAGAGAAATCAACAGCGGCAAGCACTGAAGGTCTCGGGTCTGCAGCAAACATGCTTGGCAGGAGTAGTGAGCTCTTCGTGCTCCACCATGATCGCCCATTAGGAGCAGCTGCTGGCAAGGCATGGCTACCCACGGGGCGCTCCTAACGGCAAGTCCCCCCACCCTTCCCCCCATTTTGCATGTTTTAAAATAGGCCTAAATTTGGGGGGAGGGGCTTAATTTCATTTTATGCCTAGAAAACATGCTTGGTCTTCCTATTGGAGGAGGCCATATTGTTGGAGAAACACAGTAGTATTTGTTCTTCCTCAAGTAGAGGCGTATTCTTGCACAATGTTCAATATGATCCCAATTAACATTACACTGATTTCCCACTAATGAGTATTACATAATGAGGTTGGAATTTCATTATTCTCAAGCAGTACATTATATTTATTTTTTATAAGCCTTTTCCTTCAAAGAGGAAGACTAAGCAACCAACACAAGTGATACAACCAAGTATTCCAACAACATCTGGAGAATAACAAATCCTCCATCAGTACCAATTATTTTGGGAAGCACCAATTGGATTAAATTGAGAGGCCCTATAGGTAGTCCTTTACTTACAACTATAATGGAGCCTGGAATGTCCATCATAAGTCATTACAGTTCTAAGTTGAAGCACCAACATGGCCAACCAAATTTTATGACCTTTTTTTGGTGGCCATTAAGCAAATATGGCAGTTGTAAGCATGACCGAGGAACACTGCAACTGGCTTTAAAAGTGTGGTGGGTTCCCAAGGGACTGAAATGCAATCATGAGTATGCTGTCATCAGAGTTCTGGAACTGGATCATCAGGACTTTTGAGGGGATTGTCAAAACTTTGAAGGACAAGTAAAAAACCTGGTTGTTAAACAAGGCCTACTTACATTACAATAAAAATGGTAAATATATCAGCAAAAAGAACATAGAGAAGTTCCTGTGCATTCAGACATAATGCATCATTAAATTCCAGTTGATGGGGGCAAGTAAGAAGTCATGGTTACTTCAGTTTAAGCTTCCTTGTATTTTCCTAGGCGGAGGAATAATTGTTGGTATTTTCCTAGACAGAGCTGGTTTATCTACAAATGTATGGATTCATTTAAACCCATTCAAATTGATTAATTCTTTTGGGAAAAATCAAGTTGACTGAAAACCGATTTAATAGAATCACTGCATTGCTTAACACTAATTTGTACATCATTTGGGCATGCTGACCTGCTGAAGTCCTTGTGATCCTGAAACCGGAACTTGCATAATAGTTTGACCCTGGCTTCCAGGTACAGCCTGTACCATAATTGGTTGACCAGTTGATGTGATTAGCTGGCCTCCACTCACTTGTACCATCAGTGGCTGACCCTGGACCTGAAGAATGGGAAAAGAACAGAACCACAATGAAACACAAGCTCAGATAAGCAATTAGCTTCAGGCACCAAAATTTTTCTATGTAGAAGTTCTGCAAAAAATCTTAATAATATAGCATCACAAACAATATCTGCCTATTCCAGGTCCCTGAAAAGGCCTGGATAGGTGAATAAAAATGTCAAATCAAATCCAAATATCTAATGACTGTGTGACCAAACATAATAATATAAAAATATGAAGGAATAATAGGAAATACAAATATAAACAATATGAAGGAATGACATTATTAAGAAATGAAAGTACAAAATGTAAAATGTGACTGGAATTGAAGATAAAAAATTTGCACAGATTTGAGCAATTTGAAGAATTTGAGGAAAGGAAACTTGAAAAATAAGAAAATCAAAGCAAATCTGTTTGTAAAACACAATCAGGAGAACTGCAGAGGCTACAGAGCAACTGAAACAAAGAATTGTGCCACTAGAGACGATCAAGCAACATGCCAATGGAATAATTCAGTTCTAACATAATTTGCAGTTTAGAGCAAATCAGCATTAATTCTACAAAACTCTTGAAAGGACTGACCACAAATAATGAAAAACCTGAAAAAGCAAACCTAATATTTGGGACAAGTTGGTGGGGCAACAATAGGAGTCACAATAGGAATGTACATGGGTCAAGCAAGTTGAGCTCCATGGATTCTGACTAAAATCATTGACAAATTCACACTTGAGGTTAGTAAAGCAGGGTTTTGGAAGCATCAGAAAATGAAAATGGCTAACAACTGGAAGGCCATTTCTAATTGAGAAGGAGAAAGAGGAGGAAGAAAAGGGAAATCACCCTGAAATTTGCAGGATGCAGACCCATAACCTGTTTCCCAACAACATATAGTTAGCTAATCCTGAACATATAACAATTTTGATCATTTGAAGTTACAATGGCACTGAAAAAAAAGTGACTTATGATCATCACAGTACAGGGTCATGTGATTGCCATTCGTGGCCTACCCAGCAGGTTTACCATAAGCAAAGTCAATGGAGGAAGTCAGATTTAATAACACTGTGATTCAGTTAACTGCAATAATTCACTTAACCAAGGCTAAAAGTGTCACAAATTTGAGCACAACTCACTTCACAACTGTTTTGAGTGCACATGATGCAAACAGACAAGCAGCCACATCTTTTTCTAAGACTGAATCCAAAGAACTGTGTCAGAATATTCATGAACTGGCAGAGACATAGTAACAAGGTCAGCCAATGAGAGCTGAATTAGAAACTGAAATTGAAGGAGCCTGGGTGTGGCCCTGCAGTTGTGTGTGCTGTGCTGAGAACTGAAACTAATCTGCTCTGAGCTCTGAAGCTGCTGCTTGTGTTTTGCCTGTTGAAACTGTTGAGGAAACCCAAATAACTGTTACGTGACTTATATTCCTAACAGAAACGTTGGAGGAATCTACTATTTGTATTGTACAATTACTCATATATTATTATGTATATAAAGAGGTTAATGAATCCTGCTGAATCAGTCATCTGTGTGCTTTCTGGATTTGATTTCTGCAATAACTCTAACAAATGCATACTATATCATCTCCTATTAATAGGAGGCACCAAGAAGTAGCAGTATCTTTCGAAGATAGGCTCCTAAATTTAATAAAACTCAAATATTTTTATGAATACAGGTAGTGCTTGTCTTCCAACCATTTGTTTAGTGACTGTTCAAAGTTACAATAGCACTGAAGACTGACTTATTGTTTTTCACACTTACAAACATACTAGCATCCCCATGGTCAAGGGTTCAAAATTTGGATGCTTAGCAACTGGCATGTATTTATGACAGTTGCAGTGTCCCAGGGTCCCATGATCATCTTTTAAGACCTTCTGACAAGCAAAACCAATGGGGAAGCCAGATTCAGTTAACAACCATATTTAACAACTGAGGCAGGAAAGGTTGTAAAATCAGGTAAAACTCACTTAACATCTGTCTTGCTTAACAAAAGAAAATTTGGGCTCAATTGTGGTCATTAGTCAAGGTCTACCAGTATGTACACTTGTAACTAACTCAGACATATTTGGGACCTAGAATGGAAGTCCAAGAACAATGTAAAATATGAATGTCTTCTGAAGGCTTTCTATGCGACTTAGGCCAAGCTAAATAAAAACTCTTTCAAAACACTGGATTTAAATTTTCATAAAGAAATTATGGATTTGAAATTGAACACATATGAATAATTCTAGGCTGGACAAGGACAACAAAACAAGAAAAAGAAGAACTAAAAAGGGATATAGTGTAAAATTCAGAATAGGTCAATACAATGCAAATAAACTTTATCAACTTTATTTTATTATTTCTTAGATATAATAAAATACTGAATATTTTGAAAAGTGTCATAAAATAAAAAAAATCAAAGCAAGAAAAAATACCTTTAATGACATCAAAAGATGGATGTTAATGCGCTTTGTAACACTAATCCTTAAAAGGGCAGAGGAAACGGAAATAGTAGTCTTGTCTTATTTAACAAATGATAATAGTCTTCACATGACATTTACCATTTCACAAGAACACATATTGGGATTTGAAATCTTTCTTGTCCAGTATTTTAATATTTATTTTAATATTTTAAGATAACATATATTATTGATTTTTGTCCTAAACATAATCCATTAACTAAATGTCATTTTTTTTTGCAAATCTCACTGGTAAAAGGGAAAACAACTCCTCAAATATATAATTTTATTTTTTATTAAAAAGACTTTTGAAGAGTGACAAGCCCCCAGTCCCGTCCCGCTCACATATCCCTATTTTTTAAATCTGTAGTAATAGAAGTTTCAAATAAGTCAGTTTGCAGCATGCATTTTTAACTGGATAATCCATTTCAACATTTTTGTTAATTTGACTGTTATCTGCTACAGTTAAAATGAGCATACATATACATATAGTTCATACATTGAATTACAACTCTTTTGATTCACAGCCACCATGAGAATTGGTTGAGAAGCTTATTCCATTCCATTTGGGGACATGAGATGTTACTTATAATAAAACTGCCACTATTTTTCTGTTTCCATTTCAAGCCCCAGTGCAAACACAGCATTGAACATGCAGTGATAATGTGTTTCATGCAGTGCTCACACAAAAACAACAGATAGATCACCACTACCTGGAGGGTCTGAACTTGCTGGCCTGAGGCAGATGCCACCTGAGCCTCAGTCTGCAACTGGACAGCAGTCACACCGCCCTGCTGCTGGGAACAGGAACAGGAATAGGAAGAGCTTGAAACTTGGCAGGAGGAAATGCTCAAGACAAGATTAAAAAAAATAAACTGCCAGAAAAGACAACAGGCCCTACAAGGTGGAATGAGCGAGTCCATTTCTAATGTAGTAGCCTACCCATGTTTAATCTGCATATATTATTCTCGGGTCAAAAAGATAATATATATACACCTTTCGCAGTGCAAAGTTTGGAAGCTCTAAATAAGGACAGAAAAGAAATAGATGAATGACTTGTGGCTTCTGAAGGGAAGAAATCTAAACACACTGATATTGTATTGTGCCTAAATCAGTGTATGCCTTGCACTGTGACCTCTCTCAGAAAAAAAGCATTGAAATGTAAGAAACAGACAAGATAATAAAAAACCTCAGTATGATAAGCATAACCTAATTTACATTAAACCAAGAGATATCTAACTTTATACGTAGTACTGTAGTTAAGTATTATGCAGACATTATTCACAAACAAAACATTACATTAGTATTAGAGCTGGCCAAGGAATAGACATACCATTTAGTTTTCATAATTATGCTTTAACATATAGATATTAAATGTGCCTTTGTTAGGGCTATGCAAACCATATGGAAGTACAATTCATTTTGGCAGAAATTCTGGCAGAAGTACCCTGTGTGCACATATACAGGCAAAAACATTGGGAAGGGGGCATGATTGCTTTTACACTCAAAGTGATGCTTCTTTTGAGCAAAAGAGTAACACAATATTTTGCACAGTTCTAACAGTGAGTATGGAAGTAACTATTCTTCTGGGCACTTAAAACTGTTAAGAACCAACATACTGAAATCTGAATTACAAATAACTATCATACCTGTTGCTGTATTTGTCCAGCCTGCACAACTATCTGTTCTGTTGAGCTACTGCTGTTTGTGGTGTACTGCTCCATAGTATCAATTCTTTATCCAATCTTCAATCAGAAACCTAAAAGAAAACATAGAACATTCTTGTCAGTATTGAGTGCAAATTATCCGGGAACCCTGAAATAATGAAGAGGGCTGAACTGCAACATAGTAAAATGGTGAAAATTGAGAAACAAATTATTTCCAGGTAAAGCAGAATTTCAAAAGCGAACATCACTAGTGGCATTAGGGCAGATGACTGGGTTAAAGTTCTGTATCTCTAGAAGTTATGAAAAGGATTCTCTTCTCCCACTTACCAAACAATTTTTTTACTATAGATGTTATTGCATTTATTACTCAATTTATACCTTGCTTATCATCTTGGAAATTCAAGAATGCACAGGGTTTTTACTCATTTTACCCCCATCAACAATAGGCAATGTAATAGGCACACTGTTCAGTGGGAAATTTGGTTTACATCCTCTTGGTTAAATTCTGTCAACAACGAACACGTAGTAATTCAATTTCCTACACATCAGTTCTAAGTATATCAACTAGGTATATGGTGGCTATAAATTAGGTGATTATCTGCAGGGAATTAGGTTTGGAGAAGAGTGAAGTATCTCCAACAGATCCAAGCATGATGTAGTTTGAAATCAGCAGGAGTGGGACTACAACGCTTCAGGCAAACAACATTCAAATATTCACATCTTCTGATTAATTTTGCAGGACACTGCCAGTGTTAATTTAGTCAAACTGAAATTGTTTTTCATCAAATGTATTTGTACAAGACACAGTATTTCAGCAAATCCTACTGATAAGCTGAAAACAGAATGGGTCTGACTTCCTTCTAAATTCAGTTGTGAGGCCAAGGAGGAGACAAGCAAGCTATAGATTGTGAGATTTTGTATTAATGAGTGGAACAATTTGCTTCCAGAAGTTGGGGGTGCTCCAACACTGGAGGTTTTAAAGAAAAGATTGGACAGCCATTTGTCTGAAAGTATAGGGTTTCTGCTTGACCAGGGGGTTGGACTAGAAGACATCCAAGGTCCTTTCCAACTGTTATTCTATTACTAGTAAATTCTACTCTTTGTTTTCAGCAGAAAAATGATGCACATTTGTCAAATTACAGAGATAGCCAATGGAAAACTATTGTACTTTAGCCTTACATTTGAAATATCAACTTCCTTTCTCTATTTTAACTACATGTTAAGCTTACTCGCATATAAAGTTATTTTGATTAGCTTTTTTTTTAAAAAAGCCAACAATACAAATTCTAGACTGAGCCACAAAGCATGATCTCTGTAAGCTTTTATGTTCAGTGGTATAATAAACAAATACAGAATATAATGAAAGCACAAAACCAAAACAAATCTATCATTCCCTAACATGGAATTTAAGAAGTCCTATATAGTATTCCTCTTTGTCATAAGGATTTATGTTGAAAGCCACTAAATCATTTTGTACAGGAAATACATAAAAGGATTTCACACACACACACACAAATAGAATAAGTTGCCATAAGGTTATTCTAACATGACAGGAGAAAACATGCCTTTACTCCACCGTTTATGGAAAGGTTCTTCTTTCGTGTTACCGGTCAGCCTATCCAATATACATTTGTAGTAGTTATGTGAGCAGTTTACAACTGGCATAAGCAGCAGTGGCTTTCATCCGAGGCAGATTATTTTAGCATAACTGTAACACGATATGCAAGGAAAGCCCCTTTGTTTTTTGTCATGGGAAAAAACAGCTATGAAGGGGCCTTCTCGGCTACAACACAGTGTATCGATCTCGATCGGAGGCGAAATTTTAGAGGGAAAAATTTGGCAGAGCGACTGACGGAGAAGCTCAGCGCTCTGAGCCCCGCGGTGTTCGGTTACAGTCCGTGCCCTGAAAGGCGTGCGAGCGAAACTGACCTCCAGGGCCAGAGGCCGCCAAACACAGGATGGCGAGCCCCTTACACAGGCCCCTGGAAGCCGCCCCGTGATGCCACCAGAGGAAACCCCCCACGGCCTTTCTCTCGTTCCCTTCCTCCAGCCTAGGCCACACAAAGTCATCTCCGAAGGTCCTCCGGCGGTCCCGCGGGGACCGGGCCGAGCAAGACGGGACTAGCTAACCCTACCCGGCCCAAACAGTGATATCCCCGTTCCCACGTCAGCCACCCATCCCACTTCGATTCAGGTTCCGGGCGCCAACGGGCCACAGCCACTCGCTGCCCCAGCGCTCGCCCAGCCCTAGCCCGCACGCGGCCTTCTGACTGGCCACTCGGCCCCGCCAATCCCGGCTCTTGGGCCGGCGCTCGGGGGCTCCATATTGGCTGCTCGAACTCACCGTGCCTTGCTCCCCCGGTTCGGGTCCCGCTCTGATTGGCTCCGCCACCGGTCCCCGAAACCCAATCAGCGCCTCCACTCAGCCGCCGCGCAAAATGGCGGCCAACCCCCGAAGCCCAACAAAGAGAAGGCGAGGGTGCCCTCGCGCAGGCGTACTAGAAAAGTTCCTCCCGCGGATGCTTGCGCTGGTTTAAAACTGCACGCATGCGTTGGCTTCTTTCGAACTGACGGGTGCGTTTGGACCGTTTCTGTTCTCTTTCAACCCTTCCATTCTCGAGATGACTTTTCTACGCATGTGCGGACAATTCCCCCCCCCAGCTTTTTTTTTTAGCGCACTTCACGGATCCCCCTTCTTTCTATAACGCATGCTCTCGGCCGGTGCCATAGAGTCCTCTTCCTAGGAAAGCCCACGTGAAGGTTGACATTTTGTGTGTTTTGTTTAAGGGGCTCCCAAAGACGGTTACCATAATAGAACTTAGATTCTAAGACTTAGAACTTAGTGGGAGGCGAAACTGATTGCTGCTGTTGCATATGTAGGCTGGTGGCCGGTTGTGGTTCTATTTTTTCCGCTTTCGCCATTGCTGGCTTAGAGAGTTCGTGGGCGGGGGCGGGCGTCATGCCTTGGAGGCGCCTCGAGGGACAGCCGCCTGCCCTTTGGTGCAGCTTCGCTGGTTGTGTTAAAAACAGTGCTGGTGTGGCCCTGCGTAGGCCTTTCACACGAGAGGGTGAAGGATGTGTTAAAAAGTCTCAGAATTATTATTTTTTTGGGACGGGGAGGGGAAGGTTATCGCAAGGTAACTGGTGCCCTAATTCGTATTTGATATTGTGTGTATGTATATATATATATATATATGCATGTATATGTGTATATATGTATATGTATGTATATGTATGTATGTATGTATGTATAGTTATTTCCCTTTGTTTACTTTTCCTGCCATGAATATGAAAATTATTATTTTCTAGTCCTTGTAGCTGAAAAAAAAACCCCTGTGATCCACCCAGTTATGGCTAGTACCTGGATTTCTGGAAATGAAGAAAGGGTTTGTAGTGGAGTTTTTTTAAAATTTATTGCAATTCAGTTTTGAATTAGAAAGATAGTTTTATTTCTCAACAGAAATGAACTGGTCTCTTTAAAAAAAGTCTGGCTACTTTAGGCTTTTGTTTGTGCAGGAAAAAAAATAATCCCAAATCATATTTGTAAAACTTTGTTGGAATTAATTTTTCCATAGGTTTCACTTCATCTTAATACCCTAGCAATATAGTTCTGTCAAATAGGTTATAATACAATTCATTTTCAGTACTACTTTTTGTATTTTAGCCATTCTGCAATGTCTAAGTCAACGTTGGTAGTTCTGCCTTTTTCGCACCCAGCCATGTCTTAAGACAGGCTAATTGCTCTGGTGTAAAAAGATTGTAGTAAAAAACAAACTTGCAACTGAAGGAGAAGTACCCAGATATAATGTCTGACTCTTTTTTTTCTCCCCCTTTAATGGATTCATAAGAAAATTTATCCCTTACCATTTGGCAATTTCCCAAAGCAGTATGTCTATGGAGATTCCAGTTGTCCAGGTCATAGTTGTCCCAAAGATGCTTTTTTTGCCTCTTGAAAAAAAGTATCTTTGGGATGCCAAAGCAGTAGTTAGAAAGCTAATATAATCAGTAATATAATTAGTCATATAAATCAGTAGCTTTTCCTGTTCTGTTTAAAAATTTCAAAGTTACTCTATACCAATGTTTATAAATGAGAAATAGTGTTGTTACAGTAAGAATGTATTTCGAATTTCAAGAGTAATTTTGTGATTGATGCACTCTCAGAATGGCTAATATACTAAATTTTCCTTTTAACAAAGTGGCTACAATCTAGTAGTAGTAACTTTGTGGGGCCAAGAAGAATAGTTCCAAATAAATACGATGCTAAAAGAAAGGTGAGGCTTACAGCCTAATGGTGTCAGTGCATATTGCTGCATGTATATTTGCTTCCATGCATATTGCATTGTTTTGAAGGAAATGAACCACAGGCATGTTGTGCAGAAGCTGTGTTTGCTATATTCTAAGTCATTAATCATGCTTGAAAATCACAGTGATATTCAGTTCCAAATTATGTGAAATTTAATGATTGAACTTCACTAAAGTATGTTCTGTGAACATACATATATTACCATACATCATATAATATATAAAATATCTTTTATATGATACATTATATAAATTAAATTAGAATATTAATTAAAATAGATCATCTAAGGACAAAAACTCTCCCAAATAATTCCTCCTTTGCAGATTGCAAAGAGGAAATAATTATACAATGTGAAGTCAAGGTGAACCTCACTTGTGTTTTTACCTTCTGCAGTGTTATTGATTATATTATAAAACAAACCATAATATAAACTAACCCAATTTAAATTGTGTATATTTACCTGAAAGTAATTGGAACCTATTGAAATTTTGATGTGACTTTTTTTTAGTATAGATACAGAAAATGAAGCTCATTAAGATAGAAATTGTCCTAAAGTTCTGCAGTAAGAGACATGTATCTTTAGAAAGAATAGAAGAGTTTTCTACCATCCTAATGTTTGCAGCATAAATGATTTGTTGATTGTTGGCATGGAATACTTGAATTGATTTTACATTACAGCATAAGAATTACCAGAATAGATTGCAGCATGAGTCTATATAAGAAGTTTCCCAATATTTCAAAATCTCTTTTTGTATAGCATGAAGCCTCAGATTTCAGTGGCATGAGATTAGATAATTACTCCCCTAAAGGTTTATAATTATGATTTTCCTGATATGTTTGCAGTGATGTATGTTTTCTTAATGGAAACACACCATTCTGCTATTTAGAAAAGTATAGTAAAAAATTCAGTGGCACTCTATAAAGTACTGGTGGCGTAATTCTCCATTTCATAAATTATCCAAGTGCCATTCACAGGGTGCACAAATATCCTAACTCAGCAACTGTAGAACTTTGTTTCTAAAATAACTATAGTTGCCGGTAGTCAGTGTAATGATTCCACTGAAGGCTTTAAGAAGATGATTGCTTAATTCAATGGAAGTTCCTTTTGAAGAGAATTATGATCATGATTCAAAACAAAAATTTAAAATTTTAGCTTTCCTGATATAAATTTAAAAATAAGAAAGGCCGTTGAAGAAATTAAAATAAAATAAATTAGTAATCCAAAACATAAAACTGTCTACAGATGAACAGCCAGGTAAGAAGCTGACATTAAAATAAAGCCAACTTAGTATCAAATCTCCACAAAGAGGAGGATCCTGAATCTAGGTGTTAGACTTTGGAAGAGTTTCTCCTGTCTCTTTGCACGATATACAACTGTGAAAGGACAGAAGATTTTAATATTTATGTGGATATATACCAAGAGAAAAGATCCTTTGGATATGAGAGAAAACAACATTGAACTTATTGTAGGAAATCAAGAAAATGTCTGAGAAGGTGGCAGTGGCAAGCCAGTGTAGTACTGTTGCCCAGAAAACTAAATGAAATCACCAAGAGTTAAGCTCAATTTATGGATGCTGGCAGCATATGTTACTGAAGGCATAATACATATTTTTCTTGGAAATAAATTCTATTTCATTATTTTATTTTGTGCATATCTCAAAAGAAGCCCTATTTTATATAGTGAGAAATTTAGTAAATATTAAAATCTCTTGTGTATAGCAGTCAGCAGCTTAAACTGTGATATTATCTTTATATATTGTCTTACATTTTCTCATTCTGGATTTTTATCTCATATATTGAGTCGTCTTTTTCATTTTTACCCAGATTAAATATGTGCAGGGAGATCTTTTTACTTGTCCAGAAACAGATTCCTTGGCTCACTGTATTAGTGAGGATTGTCACATGAGTGCTGGCATAGCTGCTATTTTTAAGAAGAAGTTTGGTGGTGTTCAGGAACTTCTGAATCAACGTAAGTAAAGGGCCAAGGTAGAGCAGTTTATAGAACCACAGAATCTAGGTACTATACAGTAAAAGTGAGTGTTATGCAAATAGATTCCTTCAGATGACAGATACACTTTATGTCCTGCTCAACTAATACCTTTATAATGTGCTCCAGATGGGGGGTTTCTAGACTAGCTTTTGAGGGCATTTAGTGGTCAGGGAAAATTTCTCCTTATTTCATTGTTTCCATTAGAAACAATTTAAAACAAGTATAAACATAGTTAACAGTAACAAAAATAATAGAGTAATTAAATAATGTTCAGAAAATAATGCCTCAGAAGAGGTTTAACTTGCTGTAGCTGTACAACTCTTTCAAATGGAGCTACTAATTTTCATCATATTGTATGCCCCTGCCTTGTAAGACAAGCAGCCAGAAGTTCTTTACTTTTTGTTACTTTACTTTACTTTTTGTTTAAAAGTATCTAAACAAGGCCTGTGTTGTTGCTAACAATAGATGAATAGAACCACTAGGTCAGGTGTGTCAAACTCAAGGCCCAAAGCCTGGATACAGCCTGTTGGGTGCTTAAACCTGGCCCATGGGGCCGCCCTGGAAACAGTGGACTGGCCACAGTGCTTCCACCAGCAAAAATAGTGTAGGAGCCCCAACACAAGTGACGTTGAGCTGGCCAACGTCCAGCCCCCTCCAGGTCAAACATAACCCTGATGTAGCCCTCAATGAAATCGTGTTTGACACCCCTGCACTAGGTGATTGAAGAGCTTACTTTGTATGTTAGCTCTTGGACTGTGGAAACTATTGATGGGGTAGGAATTTTATCAGTACATTGTAGTTTTTAAATGTGCCCTATATGTAGACCATGGGTGTCAAACTTGCTGCATCACATGACATCACGTTTTTCCCTTTGCGGAGCTGGGGTGGGCGTGACCTGCGTGTGAGGCACCCGACCCATGTTTGACACTCCTGATGTAGACTATTAATATACTTGTTACCAGTTTATTCAGTTGTACTACCTAGTATAATGTACAGTTGTAACTTGGAAATGTTAGAAATATGACAGTGATCATATTACTTCACCATTTTAGAACAAATATAAACACGTATCGAATTTTTATCTACACTCAATTAAGTGTCATTCAAAATTTTTACATATGATCAATTTATATATTATTTAGTTTCTTTCAAAAAAAAATACGAGAACGGGATGACCATGGTGCTTTCTTATATGTTTGTTATGATAGTTTTCAAAAATAATAAACATTTTCAGTGCTCTGGAGATTAGGAATTAACTGATTTTTCTAAAAAAAAATCTGACATAGACAAGAAGACTGGAGATGTGGCTATTCTGAAGAGAGAAACTAGATACATATATTACTTGGTATGTCATTGGGAACATTACTGGTATTTATTCTAGAGATAAATATATGATTTATGCATCAAGAATTATGATTGGCAAAAGTTAAACATCCTCTCCATCGACAAACATTGCTGAAATTTTTAATAGTTTTTCTGAAGGAATCCCTATACAAATGCAATGTTTGCTGCATGAGATGAGCCGTGATGACTCAGTAGTTAGAAGGCAGCATTTTGAGGATTAGTACGTGAGTCTTTCCCAATGCAGTCTACAAATCCCATTACAGTATTTAATTTCATAAACATTAATTTTAAAGATTTAAAATCTAATACATTACAATAATATATTAACTGCAATCCTTTGTATATCTATCCAGAAGCAAAGTGCATTGGATTTGTTCCTTTGGTTAAGGCTGCAATTTGGAACATATTTATCAAGGATTTCCCACTGAATTGACTGAGATTTCTAAGTAGACATATAACATGCAAAATAAAAGGAATCAAATCTAAAATGTGTCTAATCTACATTTTACCATTTTTTTTAGATCTCAAAAAACAAATATTTTCATAAACCTACATATGACAATTTACGAAAGAGTTTAGAAGCTATGAAAATCCATTGTCTGAAAAATGCAGTAACTCACATTTCTATGCCAAAGTAAGCTCATTTTTATATTATAAAGTTACTATACTATATTTACACATTGACAAAATAGTTTTTCATTAATTGAAAATCTTTTACTTTTTTATTTATATTTTGTCTATGTAAAGGCTCTACAATAAGTCCCAAAAAATCCTGGAAGAGCTGCTGACTTTAGATTAAGCACATTCAGAATATATTTTTGTATATTTAAAGCAAAAGACCTGTTTTCATTGAATTTGAAGGTGTTATTAAATGGAAAATAACGCTTTCTAAGTTGTGATACATGGTTGTATAACTGAGAAAACGTACAGTGTTTGAGAGCGTCACACTTCTTTAGCTTGAAAAATGTGACCAAAAATGAGCTGCTTGTTAGATGGTCATAATTATGGATGAGCTTAGATTTTATTTTAGTGATATACCTAATAAGCTAGTGAATGAAATTTAGTTCCTTAGAATGTTACATTCACACTTATGGATGTTTCTTTAGGATAAATCAATAAGTATGACTATTGAGATAGTATGAGATAGCATGCGATTAGTATTGTATCATATTTACACCTAATATGTTAGTTTGAATTAATCCTTGTTTTGGCACTGCTTATATGTTTCCTATAAATCATGGTGAAATAAATGTTTCGAAGAAAATACCCAAAAGAGACACCTTGTATGCTCTGTATTTCAGGATTGGTTGTGGACTTGACCGTCTGGACTGGAAGAAAGTTTCAACAATGCTGGAAGAAGTATTTGAAGATACCAATATTCATATTACAGTTTATACTCTTTAATTCCTAGTAGAATTGTCTGTTCTGTTTGTTGTTATATCCTTGTATCAGTATCTTACCTGACATATGCTGATAGTGTTATCTTAATTCTAGTGTTCACAATTCTTTAAGTCCTTTTCTGCTCTACTCAATTTTTTTTTTAAAAAGTCAAAATGTACATTCTAGTGTTCAGATACTTAGTGTATCTATCTCCTATTTAGCAATTGGAAGATGTTATTTTAAGAAAAACACTCAACAAAACTGATTTTTTTTTATATAGATTGGCAATCATGTGGAAAAGATTGGAATAGGATGGAAAGTTATGTTTAAATGTTTACCAAAAATAAGATGTTCACATATATAAATAAAAGACCTTTTCCAAATATGAGTTTTATGTATTTATGTTTTTGAAATACTGCAGTATATCAGTTGTACATGAAACATTATTCGTGTCCACCCAGGTCCATTGTTGAAATGTATTGAGGTGCTATGTAAACATTCCACGAACAAGTTTATACACCTCATAGAATGCTGGATCAGATTTGCTTAGGTTGTGTCTTTAACAGAGTACATATTGCTAAAATAGCAAATGAGTGATAGATAAATTAATGTAGTGTGAATATGAAGGCAATTTTTGACTATCTCCAGGCCAAATTTATAATAAAGATGGATAATGGAATAAAAATCCTATTTTAAATCTCTCTGAAAGTGGCCTTTTCAAATTAGAAGTGTAATTGGGGACAACTTACTGAAAACTGGGCGTGTTTAGTGACATTGTATTCTTGTCATTTGTTTAATTTTAAAAATAATAATAAAATAAAAATGCTTTAAATAAATTTTGTAAGCAGCTGAGCCAGTATTTATTGGGAAATTATTTCTCATTGATTAAGAGAGACCAAACTGTTTTATAATGTACATGCTAATTAGTTCACAAGTGCAAAAGTACTTCTAACTCCCTCAACCAATGCTTTGTGAATGGTCATTGTCAAAATAATTAGTAATCTCTCTCCGTATTACATTTCCCTTTGATTTCTGCTATTCACTGCATATTAATTTAAAAAAATTAATGTTAAAAATGTTAATGTTAATGTTTTAATGTTAAATTTATTTCTTGAAATTTCTTTGGATGGGACTTTTCTAAACTTGTAAGTGATAGAACTTTGCTTTGATTCTGTTCTTTGTCATTTATAATGTTTTCAATTCTATGTGAATAACAGCACTGCAGGTTTATGTATTTAAAAAAACCAGATCTCTACATGTATTTTTAGTCTTATCAGCATAGCAGTGTGTCAGCTGGAGACTTCTGGTGTTTCCTATTTCAAAGCAGCTCTGGAAAACTGAGTTGAGAGTCCCAAATGTTAAGAGTATACCATGCTTGTTGCTCCATGGGTTGGCACATTTTTTTCCTGGAGAGACAGAAAAAAGAGGCACAAAGTGGTTTTGTCAGCAAATGGTATTTTATTTCTTGCAAAATAGGAGAACTAATACAAATGTTCCTTATTTTGGCAAGAGTATGGTTTCTTCATTTTTCTTAATTCATAAAATCCATTTGGCACCCTTTATGTAATCAGAGACACCTTCATAATAACGTCTTCAGATCTAGGTTGATAATTATATAGAGGTTGAGATTTTTGAGATTGAGATTTTTGCCAGGTAGGAGATGAGATAGACAGCAAATAAGTTTTCTAAACAAACAAATTTAATGTTATACTTTTAAGATTCCAGGTTAATTTTATTGCAATTTATGTGTTTGTTTTAGTGGATTAAAACAACTCTAAAATATGATTTATGTTCTTTTTTATACTCTGATCCAAATTGATGTGATTTGCAGCACGGAATTTGTACTGCAGAAAATGCAGCACTACTTGAAAAATGCATCACTATAATAGATTGTTATATTCCTGTTTAAACAGCATAGCAGATGGATTAGGGAGAGGGATGTAGTTTAGTTTTAGAACATTCCTTTGCATTTAGAAATACTGTTTTAATTCCAGTGAAGTATCTCCCTGAAACCTTAGCAGCTGCCACTGTTGAATTAGATCAGTGTTTTTCAAAATTGGCAGATTTACAATGGGTGGAGTTCTAGGAGTTGAAGTCCACACCTTAAGGGTGCCAAGTTTGAAAAATACTGAATTACAATAGATACATCATATGTTTTGCTTCTTGTAAGGCTGATTCCTATATTCATTTGCTATTTCCACCGATCGTTTTTTCTAACTGACCTAATGTAGATACATGGAGTCACTGCCATATGGAAGTGAGTGAAGAAAAAATGGATTCCATGGGATTCAGACTCTGGAAGCACTATGGAAAAACAAGCTGATCTGTGAGTCCATGTTGGAGCAGAAACAATCTTGTAAAGAGGCAATAAAAAGATGGGGTTTTCTTTTTTAAAAGGGGCAATTCTATATTTTGCATGTCTTTCACCAGAGAAAGAGGATCATCTCTTTTCCATGGTTGACTGAAAACCAGGAAATAAAGACTGCAGCCATGTAGACATCTGTGTTAAAGATTAGGGAATTATAATACATAGCTAGAGATTAGTGAAACATGCAGATTAGAATTCTAATCTAGAGGCCAATTTGAGCTATGGAATTTTGCTATTTTTGTGCATAATCCACTCTGAGGGAATACTGTTGTAGCTGAAAGCAACTTTTGGAAATCACTGTCAATTTCTTTTTTACTTTTGTGCTTTTTAAAACCTCTAGTGTTCTATGTTTGCATATAAAAGACTTGAATTCTTGATACTTATTCTGGGATCAGCCTTTAGTTAAATGTTTCTCCTCGATCAACCTATTGCCAGGACATTTATTTCCTATTGCTGTCTCTTGAATAAATCTAAGGGGTTCTGCAGTGTGCTAGTGGTTGATAAAATAGGATTCAGTATGCCTCTGCCATGAAATGCAGAGATGTGTGCTCTAATCTGCCCAAAGCTGCCTTGTTAAAAACCAAAATAAAGTTTGCTTCTTATGATCTTGACAGCTTGAAGACTTGTGGACTTCAACTCCCAGAATTTCTCCTCCAGTCATATTAGCTCAGGAATTCTGGGAGTTGAAGTCCACAAGTCAAACTTTCAAAGTTCTGAAGACCCTTGCTTATGATGGCCTGAAAAAGTACCCTAAACAGGGAGATTTCAAAATCACGCTTAATACTAACCTCAGTGCAAAATTTCAGCAAGCTTTTCATCATAAAATTGGAAGTTCTCTTGAATGTCTTCCCAGGGTGTAAATGCCTTTGCTGCTCCTTCCTCCTGCTCTACAAAGTTTTGCCAGACGTACTCGAAATCTTGAGGTTTCATGATTCTCAATTTACAACCAGCTGTTTTCAGTTTCTTCAAGGCGGTTTGCATGTCAGGTTCCTCCCACATGAACAGACGACCTATTGCCATGGAGAGATGTAGGTTCTTATTCTTCTGAAGTGCTTTAGTTATCCGATCCGCACAGCCTATACAGGGGCTACAACTGGAGTACCAGGTGACATTGTAGCACAGGCCAGACTCGCACTTGGGCAAGATAGTATTGAAGAAGGCATCTTCTGCATGGGCTGCTGCATGTTCATCTTCCAAGTAGCCCCGTAACTTTTTGGACTCCTTGCCCTGAATCTCTATGATATAGCATAGGAAAGTCTTGTTTCTTCCTGAACTGTATTCGACGTTCTTGAACTGGAAATTGAAAAAGCAGGCTGGAAGCCGTTCCCTAGAGAGAGGAGTGAAAGTATCAGTGTGGAAACAGGGTTTATAATGTAACCCCCTGTACGGTTTCTATTTTGTTAAGATAATTTTATAACAACACTTGCTCCCCAAAGTATACAAGTGGGAAGCAACTTGACAATATCTATTTCCCACTTAGAGTTTATGTAGAAGCAACCTCACCAGTTAGTACTGTGGAGGTATGGAATAGGAACTGGTGGGAGTTTGCTTTGAATTAGAAAAAATAAAAAGAGATGAATCACACAATATTACAACTATCACCAGCTTTTTTTGTTTTGTTTTTAGAGCTATTCTCTCTCCCCACCCTCCCCGCCATGTAATGCTGTCTTAATGTATTGGGCAATATTTCTTAACTGGATAAAAATTATAGAATTTCAATTTAGTACTTTAATTTATTGGGATTTAAACTGGAAAGTTGTGCAAAGGGTAGATTGTGTGCTATGTACTGTTTTTGTAATCTATTGGAGATATAGCCAATTAAAAGCATAATTTACATATTTTATAATGGTGCTGCAGTCTACTAGAGAAGTATGTAATTATTCTACATTTTTGTTATCTAAAGCCAGTAACCAGTAAGCACGTTACTGACATTTTCATTTCTTTACTACCAGTTTTCCCCTCAGAATGGATTTTTTAAACTCATGCATTACCCAATCAATATTATTTAATATAAAAATAAAATCAATAAAGCATAAATAGTTCTTATTTTACTGAAAATGGATGATATAATTATCAAGTCTTTTAATGTAAACCTTTAAAAACATTTAGCACTCTTCTCTTTAATTGCAATATAATTTAAATGACTTTTATACCAGAAGCCTTATGGAAAATAAATGTAAATCATCTAATGTCTTTGTTATTTTTTAAAGATTCCCAAATGCATGTTCAGTGAGACGTGAACATGTGAGAATACTACAGAATATTTTCAATGGCAAATTTGTAGGAAAGGAAAAATTCTTAATTTTCCTGTCCCAGTGACCCCAGTGACAATGTTAACAATAGCCTAGATGTTGCAGTGTAAGATGGTGGTGTAGAAACAGTATGATTGTACCTCCAAAACATTTACAATTTTCTGCAGGTCTGTGGTAATGGCAATGGATATAAGATATTTTTTTGGCTTTTTCATTGCAGAGAATCTCCCTTATCCCCTTCCCTTCTACTCCAGTCTAGTCCAGTTAAGAGATTAAGAAGGAAAGGAAAGCCATCTTCATAACACATGTATTCATAGACTTTGGATGCATGCATGTCTATAATGACCATTGCCAGGAAATTCAGCTGTCAGCACCTCTTCAATTATCTTGATTTGTTAGGCAGTTAATCTATACTGCTGTGAAGTATGAGATAAACAGATTTTGAATTAACCTTTCTGTATAATACTGATGTACAATTTATATATGCTGTTGGAAAATTTAAATTAGAAAACTTTAAGCTCTTTGTTTTGAAAAATGGTTCATCTCTGTTATTATTTTCCCTCTGGGTTCCAACTAGCAAACTTTTACTACACATTTTTGACAGAATGCTCACTATTATTGAATACTGAAGTAGTTTTCTCATTATTTTTATTGACCCTAGGAATTTACAGGTAGCCCTCAAGTTCATTTAGTGACCATTCAAGTTACAACAGCACCAAAAAAGATGACTTAAGTTATGACCCTTTTTCACACTTATGACCATTGCAGTGTCTAGGGATCATGCGATCACCTTTTGCGACTTTCTGACAAACGAAGTCAATGGGGAAGCCAGATATCCTTAACAACTGTGTTACCAAATTAACAACTACGGTGATTCACTTAACAACTGTGGCAAGAAAAGTCATAAAATGGAGGAAAATTCACTTAAATGCCTTAGCAACATTTGCCAACACAATTGGGCTCAATTGTGGTTGTAAGTAGAAGACTACCTGTATTGTATATCCATATGTTATTAGACAAATGTTTTCAATCATTTCATTATGATTATATGAAGGGTGCATCCTGAAAATAATTGAATCTTCCACCACATAAAACTGTTTTTCTTTTAAAGAAAGGATAGATTTTATTTTGGCTAAATACAATTTCAATAAAATAAATGACCAGGTTACTCTATTATTGACAAAACAGAAAATCTTGTGATATCTTTAAGATTAAAAAAATGATTATTTTACAAGATTTTCTGAACCACAGTACAATGTAGTTTCATTTCCACATTGAAATAAAATATAGAAGCCCAAAAAGTGATGGTAGCTGTGCACAAGAGATTTATTAGGTATCACATTTCTTGTACTAATGAATAGATTGGTCTTTATTTAATCTGTATTAAAGAATTTTGAACCTCTTATTTCTAGATTAGTTCTTTTATGAGAAGTTATATTTTAATATTCTTCCACCCGAGGAGACCCATCTATCTATCCTGAGATCAGTGATAGGATGCTATTCCTGCTAAATTGCTTATGTCTTAAAACTGGTTATAAAGGAAAATGGAGGAAGGAATAATCTTAATTCTAAAAACTGATCTGGCCATAGGACACACAGTTTCAGAGATACATCAGTTTGGGGCAGAGTTAAAAGAAACTGGCAAGAAAGCAAACTAATCTAGTGATTGTAGCTGAAATGTTTTAACTGCCAGGGATAATTAGGCAGCACTTGTTATTAAGGTTTTCAATTCCTCATTAGCTAAATGTCTTTTTTCATCAGGCTAATATGTAAATAATTGAATCTATAACTTAATTTTGTGGCCACGGGGGTGATGTAAATCTTAGAATAATATTGTTTTATGAATAAAACATTTAAATTAAACCTGATGAAGAAAACTGGCATACTTATTGAGGATGTAAAGAAATTTAACAAAATTTAAAAAGCAGGCTACCAATGTTACTTTTATTTTAAATAAGATTCAATCTATTAAATAAAGTAATTTGACACAGACTCCTTAACCGAAAATTTTAGGTCTGGGATAAAATTCCAATCTAATCCCTGATGCAATGACGACATGAGGCTGATGGTGAGAAAGACCTCATCATGTGTATGACCTTTAGCTTCTTGGAGATAACATGAAATATAACTATCATCAATACATTAAACATTATGCTTTCCTAATTCCCCAGGGTACATAATTTCTAAATTGCTTTTCTAGCAATCGAAACAGAACTAAAGACTAAAAGCAGAATTAAAGACTCTGCCTTCCATGAACCTATTTAATTTGGAGCTTGTCACCCTCTCTCAGTCCAACTCACCTCACAGGCTGGTTGTTATGAGAAAATAGGAGATGGGAGAAGTAAATAAATAAATAAATAAATAATCCTGCATAACTCCTAAATTTAAGTTACATCTGCTTTCAGTTGAAGGGCACTTGGACTTGAATGACATAATGGGCAGTCACACACCAAAAAGATTTATTGAAGTCAAACCAGATATTAAATATGATTTATTCCACTCACAGGCAAGCTTAAAATTACATATTTAAGTAATGTTATATATTTTAATAAATATTAATGAACAGGGGTGGGATTCTACAGGTTCGCACCTATTCGCTAGAACAGGTTGTTTACATTCTAAGCAGTTCAGAGAACCAGTTGTTAGAAGAAATTACTGGCCTAATCCTGTAAGGAAGGCAGGAAGGAAACATTCTGGTGTTGCTTACAGAAACTGCCTCTCTGTTAACCCTTATTACATTCTTGGCAGGACTAGACTTCCTGTCTCAGGAATGTCTCTGGAGTTTTCCCCCCTGCTTTGCTAGTACTTTGCTTGTGTGGAGTAACCATTCAAAGTTACAGTGGCACTGAAAAAAGTGACTTATGACCATTTTTCACACTTATGACTGTTGTAGCATCCCCACAGTCACGAGAGGCCAGGCGAGGAGATGCGTGCCTTGATGTGAGTGATATTGAGTTGGCCACACACCCAGCCAATAACATGACCACCAAGCCATGTCCACCCAGTCACATGACCACCAAGCCACACCTACAACTTAAGCCATGCCCACAGAACCGGTTGTTAAAAAATTTGAATCCCACCCCTATTAATGAATATCTTCCAGTCACACATTTGATAATTTTTGTTATGATTAAAATTACAGTTTAACAGCTTTTGACAATCTCTGAGTGCCATTGCCTATTGGCAGGTGGGGGCGGGGGAACACACATGGTCTTGATCTTTCTTTCAGTACTACTTTCCTTTGCATTAGAATCTATTACTTCAGGCAGGAGTTCCTGTAGGACAGAATACTTACAAAGAGAAGAGGGAACTGTGAGGCCTGGGTACCTGTCCTAGCCTTGTTGATCCTATATGCTGCTAAAACACCATTACCTCAAAAATGAGCAAGGTTCTCTGAAAGGAATGGAGAAATTCCATTGCGTGCTTTGGTTCAGCTACTGGAATATCTTGGGGCAGCTTTGATTTAACTGACCAGAAGCAATGCCGAAAGGCATTTTTGAACCATGAACTGGGATTATTTTATAAGGACTATAGTGCAGGGGTGTCCAACCTTGGCAACTTCGAGACTTGTGAACTTCAACCATGGCTGGCTGAAGAATTCCGAGGGATGAAATCCGTAAGTCTTAAAGTTGTCAAGGTTGGACACCTCTGCTCAAGTTTATAATCTTACTAGGGAGTTCAGTGGGATTTATTGCTTAAAGGATGGAACATTTGCTTACATTCTTACTGTAGTTTCAAATAATACAATACTCTCTGCACCAACACTGATAATTTACAAATTGGCCCAAATTGCCTTGTTGCTATTTTTGCCATTAGACAAATGACTAAAATTTTATTTAGCCATTGCTCCACCCTGGCATGGCTTAATAGGCTAGGCTAGAAAAATGAATGCCTATCATAAGAACTAAACTTTAGAGAGCTTTCATCTAGAATTTGTCTATAGATTTGGATAATAGCAAAGTATGGTGTCAGGGTTTCACTGCAAGCTTCACTTATTAACACTTACTTTTCATAGGTCACGTGTGTTACTAAAAAAAACAAATGCCATAGACAGACAATGATTCCAGCTGACAATGACTTATCTAGATCTTTCGCTGATACTTATAGCAATTGTTTTTTTTTAAATGTACAAAATAAAAACTGAACTGCCACAGCTGAGGTTCCAGCATGCCATTTAGGAGATTGTAGGATTTGAAATCCAACAAATATGTGTGGTGCTTAGTTGATGAAAGGTGTGATAAACCAGTTAATTGATTTTTGATTAAATGTGTGCTATAAAGTCAGATTTGAGTCTTAGCAACTACACAGACTAGTTTCTCCAGGAAATATAATTACAGTAGTTAGTTGTAAAAAGCACCAAGATAATGCTACACACTTGATTCTGAAATCATATCAATAATATTTAATTCAATTATAATTTAAATTCAATTATATTTAATAACTTATACTAAACCTTACAAATGCTTAACAATTTTTATTTTTTTCTTTGATTCCCCTCCTCTATAAATGATTGCAGAAAAGAATTCCTGATACAGAATGATCACTCAGGCTAGGTTTGTTTTTCTCTTATCTCAATCCTTTCAGAGTTATCCAATGAACTTACCACTCACTGCTGTAGTTAGGCCTTTCTGTTTGTCTGATTTTATGTACCTCCAAATAAACTAGCAGTTCTTATTTTGCCAGGGAATGAATTTAGCCTTAAGTTTCTCCAGTTCTATCCTTTCCCTTTCCCTATCAGTGCTTTTTAACAGGTTTTTTTTTTGATATGCATGCTTTTAAGCAATCTTATGGGCTTTGCAAAGCAAAACTGTATTGGTAAGTCATAGATAAAATTTCTTTTTTTCATTTGCAAGGGGAGAATAATCATTTTAGTGTCACACATGATCATGCTAAAATAAGTGGCTTTGCTCCTGATATACCGTATTTCAGCTCAGCCTGGCTGCATATAATTTAAGTCGCTCCCCATTTTATTGCAGGATTCAGATTCAATCTGCTTTCATTATTAACAGCAAAATCCTTACATGTGAGACTGGCATTTCTTTTTAAAGAAACCTGTGCAAACATGTTAGCTTATGCAGATTCCTAAGCAAGGAGTCGCTCCTATCAACTTGGCAATGAAATCGGGCTCTTACCCTGTGACAATTTCAAAGGGTGGCAATTCTTCCAGTTCCTTCGGCTTTTCTGCCTCCGCAGATTCCTCTGCATTTTCAGCCTTTCCACCATTCTGGGCTACTGGAGGTTGTTCCTGCTTCTCAGACATCCTGTTGTACTGTAGTGGGTGCCCAAAGACCACAGCAGCGGCCAAGAACTGGGCACAGGCTTCAGAAGCAGAAATGGAGCAGGGAGGGAGGCAGAGAGCTGGAAATGGCAGTTCTCAGGAGCTATATATGGAATGGGTGCAGTGGCAGAGATGGGAATAGGCTAGGATGACCCCTAGCACTCTCGGATATCATCTCCTTCACTTTTAACTCTGGCCTGAGACATTCTTTTGCTCCCCCTTCATTTTAAATATGAAGTGATGAGTGGAGCGTGGGTGGATTAGGTAATGGAAGGATGCAAAAGCAACCTATTTATCCATAGTCATGACAGAAATCTGACACGGTACAGAAGAGCTGGCCGCTCTCCTATGCTCTTGGACTTACTGAGATGCCTTCTTCCTACCCTTGAAGGGACCACCTTCCAGAGGTGCCAAAAAGAGGCAGGTAGCTTTGTTAAAAAGAATGCTCCTGATTTTATTAGGTGGAACTGAAATAAAATATCAGAAGGTTGGGTTGTTGTTGTTGTTTTACTCAAACCTGAATTTTGTTCCTGACATAAAAGTGAGAGCTTTAAAAAGCCTTACTTCCTAGGCAGATATATTGAAAAGCACAGACTGAAAGTATTTCAGGTGAAAGTATTGCACTATTATCTGAACCTAATTGATTTCAGTTTTCCTCACCTCCTTAGGCAGCTGACAGAAAACCTGTTGGACACAGTTTGACTTTCATTGAAGATTTAAGAATGCTATTATAAAAGCCTTCCAATGCTCAGCTGGCTTTTTCCTTTGTGACTTACAGTCAATCTGGCAGTGTGAATATTGTGCTCAGCTGGAATTCCAAGCTAAGGGACCAGCACCAACTGCTATTATCTTGAGGCAAGGTATTAAAATAAGAAAAAGAATGTGAAAATGAATGTGGAAATGTGAAAAATCTAACTAGATGAGGTATGAAATTGATTCTGCTTGAGATATGGGATGTGCCATGGAATTTTGCAGCTGACTTATAAGAAGTAAAACTGGTTCCTTCTCTGAACTGCAGTTGGTGCTGGTGCAAGGAAATGGAAGTGCACTGACTTTTTTTATTAGAGCATTTAAGAAATATACTGCAATGAATATACATTATTCATATTCACTCAGCCATATTATTTTGGAAATAATTGTTTACTGAGACATGCAAGATAGAAGCTAAAGTATGGCAGATAATCTTGTACTTTGTACTCACTTTTACAACCTTTAAAAATTATTATTATTATAGCAACACTGCTTAGATGGTTGACATACTGTTATACATTGATACATCCCATGATTCTCAATTATTTCTGATAAATACCTATTCTATAGAAAGGCAATTTGAAAAAATAAGCACACCACAAAGCACTCAACAAGCATATTTGTAAAAGGTATACACTTGCAAATATATATTAGCCACATTGACAATTAGAATTTTTGTGTAACTTACAAATATAATATGTGATGTGAATTTAAAACTAGTGACATTTTTTTCCACTTCATCTTATGAAAGATGAGGCACTTTTCTTTTGGTGATTCTTTTTCATTCTGCAGCTCTTTCAGAATTGAATATTTGAAAACAGTATCCAGAATGGTTGCAAATATAGCACAAATGGCTATATTAGAGAGAACGGGGAACAGTGAAATATCCTGTCTTGTAAAATTAAAAGTAGATTTTTAAAAACAAAAATAATAATCCAATAAGCCTTTGTAAGCACATTTCAGCCTATCTAGCTCAAGTTTTTTTTTCTAAATGAAATGTTTTATTTTTTTTCTTCAGTTTTTCTGTTTAATTTTCTGTTTAATACTTACAAAATGACTGCCAATGTTCAAGCTTCAGAATTATTTAGCAGAATTTCCACTGTACCAGCACTGATTAACAAGTAGTACCAGGACTTGATTGTTGGGATGTGTAGAACGGTCCTGGTGCATTTGGTAAATTGCATTGCTGGTGTGGGTTTTGTTATAAAAACTGGTAAGAACAAATGCTAGGTATATACCTGTAGATAGCAACCATCTATATATATATATATTGCAGCGTAACCCATTCAAGGTCCACATTGGACCATAACTCCCATAATCCTAAGCCAGGTAGCTGGGGATCACGATATTGGTTGTACCAAAAATCTAAAGGGCACTCTTTGATTTTATCTTATTAGGAAAAGTGTTTTTTTGTTTATTTTTTAAAAATAATATGAAAAACTTTTGGCACAAAGTTTTATTGTTTTTTCCCTTCAGTGTTAACTTATGTTTAAATTCCAGTATCCCAAAGCTATGACTGTCACATTTGACATTTTACAGAGGAATTATAGGGATGGGAATCCTGAGCTGCTGAGTGATACTCTTCCCCACCCCTTCTTGTGTCCTTCTGGCCCGCTTTATTTTTGGAAACTCTTGACTGCTGGATTAATCAGGGTCCCATCATTCTTACTGCTTTAACTTTCACGGGAGCCAGCCAAGCCTTGCAGATCAATGTTCAGCTTTAATCTTATCTCTGGAATGTAGATCTGGGCTAGAAGTTTTCTTTCCTCAGCTGTTGCTGAGCTCCTTTTAGGGCAGAACTCGGCATTTGTACAGACTGACCACCAAGGGCTCTGCCATAGAGCAGCCACAGATGTTACGTAGCGATGCTAAGCTTTGCAGATCAAATGGTTTATTTGATTCTATACAAACACAAAGCTAAGCTTATTTGCAGACATAAAAGGGTGCATGTGCACACATACCGCACCCTTCTACCCCTTCCCCCCAGCAATCTATTAGAAATAGAAAGAATTGCGAAACAAAATTAGGTGATTCATCTTATGCCTGGTATAAAAAAAGATTGTGTAAGATTGTGCCCATTGTGTAAGAAAGTATGTTATTTCCCCCCAAACCAGAATGGGGAAAGTATAACAAGAAGCAGAATTCTGGATTTTCCTAGCCCAGTTATAATTAAGAAAGTCTCTTGATTGAAGATGTGGAAAACTGTAACATGTCATTGTTAGCCACAGTTTGATCCAATGTGAGGCAACTGCCTATGAAAACGTTAGGGCAGTGGTGGCTCACCTTTTTCAGCTTCCATGCCGAAAATTGTGCACACTCGCGCACACGCACTCACGTGCCAGCACCCAGAAGGCAATGCGTGCGGGGGGCCCCCATGCCCCTGCGTATGCATATGCATCTCTGCGCATGTGCATGCGACCCCCCTGTGCACCACGCATCTCTGTGCATGCGTGCATGATCCCCCTGCATGTGCTGCACATCTATGCGCATGCATCTCCCACGCACCCCGGCACATGTGCGCCAGATACCCAACAAGCAGATGTCAGGTGCGTGGCATGCACACATGCACAGTAATGCTCTTCCAGGAAACCTCTTGCGTGCCGGCAGAAGTGGCTCTGCCATAGGTTTGCCATCACGGCCTTAGGGAAATTGATGTTCTCAGTATGGCTCTACAAGCCATTTGTTAAAATAGTGGTGATCTTTATGCAAAACTGTCTTCTATAAACTGGCATTCTCTAGATGTGACGGACTTCAATTCCCATAATCCCTTACAAATCATTGGCTATGCTAGATAGGGATTATGAGAGGCTGAAGTCTAGATATCGAGAGCTAGAGGATATAGAAACAGCTGATAAAAGTTTTCCCCCCTAGGAAATACATATGAGACAATATACTTAGGTGTTCCATATTCTGAATATGCAGTAACATCCACATTGGATAACTTATCAGCTTTAATAATTGGGAAATTTAATTTATGTTAGGGCTGCTTTGATATATAAATAAACAGTGTTTAAAAAGAATGGTTGCAATAATTTTCTATAACATACCTTTAATGTCCCCATTTTTTAAAAAAAATTCATCATTTTTATAAATTCAATTTGACATGAGTCATTTTTTCTATGACAGTTCAAATGTCACCCTGACACACATGTCTGACCCAGTTATGTCCAATATTATTCAGTACTTCTATATTGCCCTGCCAAAATTGTCCTGCAATCTGTCAAGTTTATTTAAAAAATGCAGGGATTCTTATTCTTTTTAATGTTCAAACATATTAAAACAGTAACAATCTTAATTTCTACTACTTATAAGGCTGGTCAATCACAATTTATGATCCTAACTCCACCCAGTATGATTAAAGCTAGCTTTTATCTCATTGTCTTATAAATATTGTGCAGCAGTCAAAATTGCCTTGGCTCTATCCATTGACCGCTCTCCTTAAAATTATGTTTTTGTTTAGGATCTTTTGTCGATCAATTGTTTAAGGGATGCTTTGTTGGGTTGTGTGTCTATGTTAGCATTGCTAGATTTCCAGCAACCTACCTAGGTTATTTTCTAATTATAAAGAACTCTAAAGAGCAACAGCCTCACTGGTACAGGATCAGAAAATACTTAGCTGGCCAAAGGCAAAAGTGAAATAAGACACCGTATCATGCAGAGATGAGGTGTGCTCTTTAGAATAAAAGGGACAGCTGGTTATCAAAATAAAACGTATCCCTGGATATGTTGTATGGCAGTAATTCCAAAGCTTCACTGTCCCTTTCTGTGTAACTATTGCAAAGCAATAAACAATGAAATAGTAAAGGGGGAGAGAATGTCCTTTGTTTTTCCAGCTTCATAGGCCATAGCATCTCTCTGCCCCACTCCTAATTCTTGGGAATTTTTCCAGGAGTGTCAGGGATAAATTGATAAAATTTCATAGCTGTGTCTGCATTTGGTCCCTATTGTAGAACCATGCTCATCATGGAGTAGTAGCAACATGGGGAGGGGGGAAAAATCAAGGGGAGAGATGCTCATGTCATATGATAGCTTGCATTGTCTTTCTAGAATTAGTTGGATTTTTTCCCCGTACTTATCAGCATCCTTAATAAGATTTTCAGAATGCAAGGACACCTGTAGGAGATGAAAGCATGAGTTAATTCAATAGAGTCTATTGCAATAAATATGCTTGAATAATTTAATAGCTAGATATATTTTATAAATGGGTGTAAACTTAGATAACCCATTTATTTTATGGAAATCAAAGAGTTCTGGGACATAAGTTTTGGCTAGGCAATTCTGTGGGACATGAGAATGGGAAGTAGCAATTTACCATTCATCATACTTCCCATTCCTGCTTGTTTGAGATTTCCATAACTAAAGTTTCAGAAAGTAAATGCTATTGCATAGAACATGGGTGTCAAACTCGCTGCGTCACCTTGCCATCATGTGATGTTTCATGACTGTTTTCCCATTCGTGGAGCTGGGGTGGGCGTGGCCTGCACGTGATGCGTCTGGCCCACGGGCCGCCAGTTTGACACCCCTGGCATAGAACAAAAAATTACAGATAAATATTACAAGAACATAAGTTTTAAAAGTTGTTTAAAATATTTCACTTGTACCTCTGTACGTGTAACGGTGTATTAAAAGTTTTCCATTCTGTATACGAAGTAGGTATGAAATAGGCTGTGCTTCCAAGTATGCTTTTCTTCTGGCCATGCTCACTTTCTTCTAGTTCTATGCAAACTTTCTTTTCTTTCTATCTTGCCTACAAAAGATTTCAAATTTTATTCCTGGAATATATCCAAGCCATTTTGGGAAAAGTTCCTGCTTGAAATTCTAATGAGCAAAGTGCCTCTCCGTTTAGACCAGTGTTTTTCAACCTTGGCCACTTTAGGATATATGAATTTCAACTCCTAGAATTCCCATAGAGTTGAAATTCACTCATTTTAAAATGGTCAAGGTTGAAAAACACTGCCCTGTGTGTTTGTAAAAGATACCAAAAATAATGTTTTGTCGTAAGGAATAATTGTGTTTTCTTCACGTCACTAGATGGTGCTATATGTTTTTAAACCATAGGCTCATGAAGCACTACAGATACAAAGATGGTGCACTGAAGGATTGTCATACAACCTATCTGCAACTCCTTAAAGCAGCCATTTCTTTTCCTAGGACAATGTGGTGGCCTCTATCTGCAGCTGCAGGCTATTATGGGAGAAGATATGCCTGGATTCAGGAAGACCAAACTGGTATTAGATGTACTTCCCACAACCTCCAAAACAGATTTTTCCTTCTGATTCAAAGCCCGGCTAAATCGAAGTGCATATGTGTATATGTACATATGTGTACATATATATATGTGTGTGTGTTTGTGTATGTGTGTGTATGTATGTATGTATGTATATATACATATATACACATCACACACACACACACACACACACATATCCCATAGTTCTACATGCACACATGCACCGCAATCTAAAGACATCCACAATACTGAATAACAATCATAAAAACAGTATAAAAAGAGAAAATGAAGGTGGGAAGGATAAAATCAAGAGAACAACTATTTTTTAAAAAGCTTCCGAAATATCAACAAGGAATGGGCTAATTTGACCTCAACCAAGAGTTTCTTCCACAAAATCAGTACTGCCATGGGAAAACAGTTCCTGTTTGTTTTAGACTCCTGAAACGTTAAAAAATGTGAGATCAGTAAGGTTCTCTGAGCTAATTAACTGGCTGGTCCTGATTGGAATAGTTGGTCCTGCAGTTAGCCAGGTGCCAGCCATAAAAGGGCTTTACAAGTTAACATCAGCTCCTTAAATTGTACCCCGAAACCAATGTAATAAGGTTTGTTGTATGCTCCCAATGACAGATGCCAAAAAAACCCAAACATGTTAATGCACAGTTTTAGTCAGCTGTCCCATGATCCATACAATGGTGAAAAATAGCTGAGTTACAAAACAAAACAAAACAAAAAAACTTCTGGCCAGGTAATGCCGCTATTAGAACAAGGCACAACCTTTAACTAGCTTTTGAGTTATTTAACTCTTTGTCAGGCTGGCATGAAATAGGAAGTAGGGGAGCAGAGCCTGATATTGAAGCCCCACATTTGCAGTTTATAATGGAAATGCAGGAACAACTGTGTACATGTAGGCTTATGCTGCAATCTTATGTTACCTTGGAATAAAGCTCATGGAATTCAAAGGGATTATTTTAAATAAGCTTAAAGATTCTCTTGGATGCTGAAAAGATTTCAGGGTATATCAAGGGCTTCTGGAGCAAAGACGGGATAATAAACCTTCTCTTACCTTTTCAAAAAACAAAATCTACAGAATCTGACTCCAGCACTGAACTGAATGCCTTTAGTTTAAACAGCAGTACCTCTGTATCGGAAAATTTCTCTTTCTCTCCCATTCCTCCCCTCACCTTGTAGTAGCAAAAAGGCTATTTTACTGGAAATTACTCCTGATCCATTCCAAATATTTGAATCTTTGTATGCATTTTATGAGATGGAAACCCAGCTACAGCTTTGTGGCTTACAGCACCACCCACTTAAACTGCTTTGGGAAAATCATGGCTGTCAGAGCAACTGACTTGAGAACTCAGGGCCAAGTTATCTATCCTTCGTACGTGTCCCAATGTTTTCCCTTCTGAAATTGTCCTGCTTCTGCTTTGCCAAGATAATTGAGGTGAGAACATGTGGAAATCAGGGTGCTGGTATTTGGAAAAACAGACTTGCTTAGGATATTGTATCTGTGCTAAAACCTTTTCACTTTTGTGATAACCTTTGTGATAACCTGGGAGTGAGAGAGTAGAGTGGGGAATGTATAACAGCAAGCCAGCTTTTCTTAATGTGTGTCATCATTCCCATGATTTACAACAATTGCTAAATTACAGCCTAGACACACAATAATCCAGCCCTAAGGTTTGGCCTTCTAGGGAGGATATGTCTCCTTTTCAGAGTTTTCTCTGCCCCCTTAAATACTAGATCATGTGCAGTGATTGCAATTAGATGTTTGTTTAGGTGAGCCCACTGAATCTGGCAATACTTTAAAGAGGGCGATCCTTTTCCTGGAATTTCAGGCTTGTAAAAAATACTTTTAACTCTTAAGAGATACAGGCTGGACATTCGTGCATTGCATATCCCAAATTACCTTTCCTCTTTTGAGTCTCGATCAATGCATAATATCACAAGAAGTGTATACAGCAGTCTGGCACATGGATAAACCCACACACACCAGGTGAGGTGACAATATTAAAAAAAACCTTTCTAGTTCCCAATTCAGTGTATTTATTAATTAATCCAACAGAGAAGAATCTGAACTGATCAATTAAAACAACAGATATTTTATAAAAGGGAATTGATTAAATATATCATGGTTTTCAATCAATATGAATCAATTTTGGATTACCTTTAGCCAGTGATATCCCAAGACTTCTGGCTTTTATACTTCTTGAAGGCAAAGCACTGAAAGAGTTTTTTAAAAATACCTTCCAAGAAGAGAAAGCAAATATAATGCTTAATGTATTGGATTTTCTGATTTAGTGTCTTCCAGATGTTTTATACCATGGCCAAGCATAGTCACAGAACTTTCAGTCTGGAATGAGAATTTAGATATATTTTGATCTGGACATGTCTGAGCACAGAATAGTTCAACAAGTGATCTGTCATAACCTTTGCCCCAGTTCAATCTGCAGAAACCATCTTTATTACCAATGTAATTTAGTCCAAAGATTGTTTGTTTATTTTATTTTTAGAGGATAGTTGTTCTTCAGTATGTCATCTTTGAGTTGAGCTCACCTCTTGATGAGTTAGTTTCCTTGGCATAATATAAATGAGGGCTGCTATAGCTTCTGGATTTCTTTTTAAACTTCCAAGTCAAGCTTACAGCACTGGACTTCCCAGATAGTCCTTCATCTAAGTACTAGCCAAGAAAGATCCTACTTAACTTTGCAGAACCAGCTAAATGATACTTTATGCGGGTAAACAACTTGAACATTTAGCTGGATAAATGAAGTCCAGTTGTTTGCAGTTAGATGTTGAAAATGGATAAAGTATTTCAGTATTTGGATGTATTTTTCTCTATACCTCACTACTTTATAAAACCATTCTTGTTTGGAGAGAAGATATTACTATAGGATGTCGTGGAGGGGGTGGGCAGTTGAAGGGAGCAAGGGGACATACTGTAGTTTGGGGGGAAAATTGTTTTTAGCTATAGCTAATTATGTGATACATTTCCCCACCCCCCAAGGCATACACTGAATTTGGTTCAAGGTTTTGTGCAAAGGTAATATTCCAATCAAACCAAGAGGTCAAAAACACGCGCAGAAAACAATTCCCTAGTTCAGTTGGAAATTATACTTTTGTGTCAGACTCTGGCAAACATGTCTAGGTTTGAAGAAAAATGGGGTGTCTTTGAGAATTCTTCCAATGACACCCTATGTGTACAGCAAATCTAATTGCTAGAGGAATAAAAAATGATATTTAAAATGAAACAAGTGTGACTTTTCCATACTAAGATTGTGAATAAATCAACTCTTCCCATTTACACTGCTGTTTACTGGGTCTTGGTAGAACAATGGCATAGGGCATTGTTGTCTAAGGAAAATAATGTTATCAGAGCCATCATTTCTTCCTGGCTATTCCCTTGGTTAAACTGAGTTATAAAACTTCTCAGTGACTCCTCTGCTCTTTCCTGATACATTTAAACAACAACAAAAGTTAGATTTGTTTTTCCTCTGAAAAAGTTTCCACATTCCAGAGCAGACTGAAAGCCTAGCAGATGTCTAGCTTAAGATTTATAATACAGGCATCAATATTAGCTATAAATTAAAAAAAGATTCTTACTGGCTTCAGTTTATGAGCTCCAAATATAGGAGTTTGCTTAGTTTAGGAAAAATGGCTGTACAGTGAAACACCTGCTCAGTTGCTGAAGCTATTCAAATCCTTCCACAGCAAATATGAAGAATTGTTGCAGAAAAGCAAGTCAGAACTTGGCGGCTAATATCCTCTTTAAGCCCAACTTCCCAAATAAGCTTTATTCCAGCTAAATATAACTTAGAACAATGATGCTACAGTATGGCACTGCTGAAATTTTATCTATAGATATTTCAGAGAGAATACAAAACAGCAGAAGAAATTTAAGGATTTAGTGGCTTTCGTAGCTTGCTGCTCATTTCTTCATATTACTAGGATTTGCTTTATATCCCAAAGCTTATTGCTCTTTGCCTTGAACAATCATCAAATGACTTAGTAACCATTCTAAACAACCCAAGGCACCTGCAATAAACAGTATCCATCATTATGAGATTTATAGCAACTAACTCTATCTTCCAAATCCAAGATATAGATAACTGGAGAGGGTATCCTCATTAAGTGAAGGTATTAGTTTCACTGCAGAATCTACCTCTGGGGCAGTAAAACAATGGCAACTTCTCTCAGTCTGATCTTATATATGTTTTATTAAACATGAGTCCTGCTACATATTCTGTTTTAGAAAAATTGTCTTAGAATAAGCCCAGAAATGAACAGACCATTTCACCTCATGCTTGCTTACAGTATAGTCCAAGCAATGGCAATATTTATTGGATGAACATCATCTTTTCTTTAGTCTTTCACACCAGATTCCCAAGTAGAAATGTTGCATTGACAGGATCCATGAAGCAAGCTGGTCACCAACCATGGACTGCTAGCAAGATATACACATTTAAGTGAGCCTTCAAGCTTGCTTCCTTTTTCCTTGCAAAGGCAGAATAGAGTTATCCTTTTTATTTTTTCAAGCAGATTATTGAACTGAGGCAGATTTAACAGATAATCAGAGTTGCAAGGGACCTTGTAGGTCATCTAGTCCAACCCCCCCAAGCGGGAGACCCTACACCATTTCTGACAAATGGCAGTCCAATCGCTTCTTGAAGATCTCAAGTGATGGTGCTCCCACAACTTCTGAGGGCAAGCTGTTCCATTGGTTGATTGTTCTCACTGTCAGAAAGTTTCTCCTTATTTCCAGTTCAGTTCAGTTCAGTTCCCATCCATTATAATACATTATAATACTCCATTATAAGGCATTATAATACTGTATGATGTTCCTAAATGGTTTACAGTTTGTGCTTTTATAAAGAAACCTGCGCCCAGTTGACTGTTCCTGGTGTTTGTTGCTTGGACAGCTGAATCTAGGAAGGTGGCATTGGATTGGAAACATCAGCTAAGCTGGTCCCTGTAGTTATTAAGATCCTGCCCATTTGAAAAATAATTTAGAAAAAGTGCTCTAGACTTTTAGGGCCATCTGTTAGTTGACTTCTAGGATCACCTGTTGCTTATTTCTACTGACAGTGGCTCAGCAATGGCTAAGTAACCGTATATGGCTTGATTTTTTAAAAAAATGCTCTGCTTGTATTCCTATGTTTATAGCAGTATCAGCCCTGAATATGCATTTCAAATAGGCCTGTGCTGTAAACAAACTTAGCTGCATAAACATCTGAACAATTGGATTTGCACTTTAATTACTGATGTTCTTTCCTCATAGCCTTCATTAACTATATGCACTTGGGAACACCTCTTCACCAAAGCTAGCACAAGCTACTTGAATACACAATAACAACATTACAGATGTAGGTTAAATGCAAATAAAAGCTAGATATCCATTTCCATTAGGGATTTGCCAGCAATGTACAGAGCATTAAAACTTCTTCACTTTGTCTATTGATAGTTATTTCATTTTTTATGGCCTTAAAGCAGAGCTGATGTGTCCAGATGGAATTTAGCACTATTGCAATTGCAAAGAATTAGTGTAATGTTTTATGATGCTCAAACAGCACTGAATAAAATTATTTGGTGGAAGTCATTTGTTTTAAGGAGCAGATGTTCAACTCACGGGATTAGCCAGAATTTTCTGGAAGTGCTATTAACTAACTGCCTTCAGCTGCCTCTTTAAATATAGTAAAACATAAGAATTAAATCAAGAACTGGAATTGTGATACTATGTGCCTGTTGCAAGAGAGGCTTCCAGCAAACATTTTCTTCAAAAATTTATTTACTTATTAGGTCTGTGTATGCTGCCTATATAACTCACAAATTCCACTGGCTGGCAGCAACAACAAAAGAAAATACAGACATCAATACAAAGAAATAAAATGCCCAGGGTGAAAAATATAAATATAAAACCGAGCAATGAATTAGACACAGATGGCAACATCACATTAATCCCTCATGCTCTCCAGAAGAGCTCAGTTTTAGTTAAGTACCATAAAGGGCTAATCTAGTTATGGAGGAGGTTATTCCAAATTACAGGAGGGTTATCAAAAAGCAGCTCCTTTCACTTCACAAAAATGGGGCACCACCAACAGTTTTTTGAAGAGGAACCTCAGAAGAATCGACTCTGCTTGGCAGAGTTCCTACATGTTGTAAAACAACCAGCCATAAATGGCTTTATGGCTAATAACCAGCACTTTGGATTGTACAGGTAAACCACTAGCTGCCAATGTAGTGCTTACAATGCAGATATGCTTCCAGCAATGAATGTCCATCAAGAGAGCTGCTGCATTCTGAACAATTTGCACCTTCTGGATGATCTTCAAAAGCAGCCCCTGGAGAGAGCATCTAAACTTCAGGGATAAAAGGCAGCATGCGGATGGACGTATGGAGAGATGGAAGTGGAATGGTTTGCAAGGACAGAAACGTATGGAGGCAATAGCGAATGGGATTGGTGCTGACTCAATTCAATTTGCTCTTTATTTCCTGCCTTTCTTTTGTTCATGATTTCTTACCACTTTGCTGCATTTTGCATAATGTTGCTTTCCCTAAAGGGGCATAGATAAGGTGATGGAAATATATGTACATATATATAAATACTAGTGGGAAGTCAACAAGATGTTTCCATGGTGCAGACAGAGGCATCCTTTGCCTTCCCAGCCACCATCTGACTGCTAGAAGGAAGATTTTTAAAAAGCCCAATTTCTCTTTGGCCTTTCTGCTAATGGATTCTACTAGAAAGTGGCTTCACCAATCAGCACTGCCACATTATCAGTATTTTCCTTGCCATTTTGATAGTGATTTTTAAAAATATTTTATTTTGTGCAGTACCGCCAGCACTTTTAAGGTCCTAAATAGTTTGGAATGTGGCTTTTTATTTTTAATCTCCAGGTGTCTAATTGAGTTTGGAGCCACCAAGGGAATAACTGTATTGGCCTCCTGTTGTAGGGGATGCTCTACTGCAGTGTTTCTTCAGGTCAGCAACACTAAGCTGTGGATTTCAACTCCCAGAATTCCACAGCCAGCATGGGGGATTCTTGGAGTTGAAGTCCACTCATCTTAACGTTGCTGTCTAGACTTTCAACTTGGTGCCAAAAGCTAGAAGGGAGGCCCTACCATGAAGAGGCTGGTGCAGGTTAAAATATATAGGAAATAATAAACATTTTGAATTAATCCTGACGGTCCAGAGCCCATATGGATGCTGGAGTGGAAGATTTGTTGCACTTGTGTCAGCTTAAGATGAAGAAAATTAAACAGACTGCAGACCATAAGACTCAGGTCAGCTCCTTCTAGCCACCTTTTCCTGTATTTAATCTGAGTTTAAGAATTCCCCTAGTAAAAAAGTGATGCCACTATAAGCTGTGCAGGATGGAGTCTGAGGGCACTTCCGACTGTTGATTCTCTTCTCTATGGCCATTGTCCCGCTCATTTTGCTTTTTAAAAAAATAAACACCAGTCTGCATACAAAAAAAAAGAATAGATCTACAGATGCTATAGCCATCATTCTTCACACTGCTCTGACTCATCTAGAACAGCATGTTGGGGGTGAGTGGGTAATGTGAGGATGCTTTCTGTAGATTTTAGTTCTGCATTTAACACAATTCTTCCACATAGACTAGTGCCTAAACTTCTGGACCTTGGACTTTCTTAGTCAATCTGCCTTTGGATTATGGATTTCCTGTCTGGCCGCTCGTAGTGGGTCAGATTAGGTAATCATACCTCTTCAGTCCTTATTCTTAACACTGGTACACCACAGGGTTGTGTGTTGAGTCCCTTACTCTACTCTTTATGTGCATGACTGCATTCCCACTCACACTAGTAATACTATTACTACATTTGCAGATGATACAACAGTGGTGGGACTCATCTCTCAGGGGGATGAGTCTGCTTACCGAGATGAGGTGGACCTGTTGCTTTCATGGTGGGAGACAATAACTTGGTCCTCAACACCAATAAGACCAAGGAGCTTATAGTGGACTATAGAAGGAACAGATCAGACATCTAGCCCTTGCTTATCAATGGAGACCGAGTAGACTAATTAGCCACTTTTGCACCACTGGGTGTTATCATAAAAGAGGACCTGACCTGGGGTGCTCACATTGCAGCACTGTCAAAAGGGTCCAGAAGAGATTATACTATCTGAGACTTCTCAGAAAACAACTGAATGAAAAATTGCTGACCTTCTACTGCTGCACCATAGAGTATTTTAACTTACTGCACCTGTGTATGGTTTGCCAATTGCATAGTGGCAGATAGGACAGCACTCCCGAGGGTTAACATCATTGTCCAGATCATCATTGGTTGCCCTCTACCCTCTTCAGAAGAGCTTTATAGCTCCTATTGCCATAAGAAAGTTCAAAACATCCTCAAAGATCCCTCTCTTCCTAGAAACCCTTTTTTTTTTGAACTATTACCACCTTGCAGACGGTAGAGGATAATAAAAACAAGGACAAATAGGCTGAAAAACAGCTTCTATCCCAGGGCAGTAACTATTGAGTTCTACAGAGTAGTGCAATATTAATGCAATATCAGGGGGTTTCAATTCAATGTATAGAATGTGAAGATGTGTGTTTGTACGTTAGTCATAATGTACACTGAAGATGGTATTTAATTTTGTTGTATGAGGTGCAGTGACAACAAAGTAAATTAAACTAGCTGACATCCATTTTCTTTCTCTCACCCAGGACTATGTTGCTTATAAAGCAGAAAATCAGGAGCAAGGTTGGTTCTGGACTGAAATATCCCTACTCCAATGTTGGCTTCATTGACAAGATCGTATGCGCAAACTTTTATCATCCCCTTGACAATGGGGAGAGGCAATGTTCACATTAGGAGGCTCAGCAGGGTAGACAGCTGCACTTTTTATGAGGGCTGTCTGTCTTTCATTACAATTTAACCTTTCTCTGAACAAAGGGGGAAAGAACCTATGGCAGCAGGTGCAGCTGGAAGCATTCTTTCTAAGTCTTTATAGGCCACTGGCCAATCTGCCAACAGGCAGGGCATTAAGAATAGATGATGATCTCATAATTCAAGGAATAGATATAAACTAAGAGTGCTAGAAGAACTACATTGCTCCATTCATCCTAGAGGTTGGTAAATTGCAAGGTAGAACTGAAGGACTTCTTGCTAAAAGTTGTATGATGGAAACAGTACTCAGCGAAGGGAACATTTTAGAGCACAGACACCCCTTTGGTAACAGTTCAGTATTGTATCAGCAGAAAGTGTACATATTGATTGTCCTCTTTCATTTAGTTATTTGAACTATTTTCACTCAGCTTTAGTGGTTTTCCCATATCAAGTCTATACATTCTTATGGAAGGCTTAAACTTGGGGGCAACTCTTTTGCCCCATTAGCAAGGGATTGCTGCGCTCTTTCCTTATAACTGGAATATCCAACAAGGTGCTTGGCAACAGACAGTCTCTGTCCCATCTGATTTACCCCAACCTATAATTTCAAAATGGAGGTCAACCAAACATCAGTTTCCAACTTCAGCTTTATTTTTAGAGAAACCTTTTAAAGAAGCCTGTGAATTCCACATGTCTAGAGGCATTTTATAATACAATAAATTCTGGAAGGGGTTAGGCAGTTAGGATTAAAACAAGCACTTTGATACAGCTAATTTGCTCCACGTTTTGTTGAATTACAATAAAATGCTTGTTTCAAGCCCATTAGAACTATGCACACTGCCTGCCATCTTTGAAGCACTGGCACAAATGCCCTTTTCCACCAGCATTAAGGTTTCAGTATGGAGAAATGAGTTTTTGACTGAAGGAGCTTCTTCAAATAGGATTGTTGCAGTAATCAATCCTGAAGTGTCTCCTTGACGTGGAGCTGAGCAGTTTTCCATGGCCACAGCAGTTAGGCAAGAGGCAAAGCATTATAAGTATACGATTGTCTGAAATAAACATTCTGTGGCCAGCCACTTCCAATTGTATGAGCTCTGAAGAAAACATGTTTTAAAATCTGTTTGTTTTCCAAATTATTTTAGAGATAACTTTTTGTTTTAAAAAAACATTCCCTTGGTCAATGTAGCATCTTCTGAAAATTTTAAATTTTGTTCCTAATTCGAAGTATTTTGAGGTTTTAAAAGAGTGTATAAAGTTTCCTTTCCTGCCTGAAAATAGGAGAGATATACTTTACATATTTGGAAAAAATATTTCCGAATGTTTAACATTGTGTAGAGCAGAAGCCCAAACCTCAGGGGCAACAAAATGAAGGCCTTCAGATCCAAAAGAGAGCTATCTGTAGTAAATAGCTGCAATGTCACTGAGACTGAGTGTGTCTATGCATATTCAGACTGCAAAATCCCCTAGAGTTCTTTGAACAGCTGCAGACACGGAGCTAAATAGCTTCCATAGGAATTACTATTATAAGCCAACAATCAAAACCAGTGACTTCTAAATTTTCAGATATTTATACTCTTCTTTTTGTTGTTTTATATCTTCAACTAGATTGCAAACCAAGATAATTAAATATTATAACAAATACATTGATAGTTTTTCAGCAACAGAGTTTGGCAATGGGTAGAGCTGTGGGAAGTCCAGTTTCCATTACTCCCAGTAAGTTTGGCAAATAGTGATGGAAACTGGAGTCAAACATTCATTTGGAGGGACAAATATTGTCTTCCTCATACTATGCAAAATTGGGTACAACGTAATTCGGTTTTGGGGGAATGGATCCCGTGCCTAAAAGATTAATGATACAATAATATATATTTTATATATATCTCTCTATATTTTATATATCTATATCTACACACACACACACACACACATGTTTTCTTAAGTTTTCGTGGGTACTTACATGTATGGCATTCAGCTTTGTTCGGGTATTTTCCCACGTCATTATAGTTGTGCTTTTAAAGTAACGTTTCAGCAGAATCTCATCTGCCATCATCAGGCTTCTGTATTGTGTTCTGTATTGATGATGGCAGATGAGATTCTGCCGAAACGTTACTTTAAAAGTACAGCTATAATGACGTGGGAAAATACCCGAACAAAGCTGAATACCACACATGTAAGTACCCATGAAAACTTAAGAAAACATATATATACATATACATATACATGCTTGAAACCAAGCTAATTTTTGTTGGCATGCAATGAATGCTCCCCATAAGATGACGACAATCTCCATTTTTTGAAAAGTGTACAATTGTGCATTCCTTCCTCATCAGACTGATAAATAAGCTTGTTGGAATTCATCAGGCCAATTAATCATCGGCAAGAGTGGACAGCAGAGGTGCTCAATTTGCCCCCCCCGCTTTCCCCACTTTGGATAATGCTTCCAGAGCCTTTCCAAAAGTCCCTGTGAATTGTAATTTTGAATGTGGAAACAAAGAATACAAATATTTGCTATATTTAATTAGGTTTAATAACAACTATGCAAAACATTTTTTGCTTTGATCCATCCTAAGCTTGTATGCATATGAAGCACCCCACCCTGAGCCAGCTGCTGTTGATGCTGACAAGAGATCTTTTTGTGTATGGGCTACAGTTTGTACTCAAAATTGAAACAATAAAGAAAACTGCTTAAGGGATTTTTGATTTTAAATTGAATGAAATTGAAATGAATTGAAATACAGCTTGGTGTCCTTGCCTTGCTTTTTGAAATATGGGTCACTGGCGTGCCATTTAAAGGCCAGGAATGGCCCTCAGCTCCAAAAGGGATGCACCCCTCCTCGCTGTATCAGATTGCAATATCTAAGTACTCCTTTCTATTTTCCATTTCAAACATTATGGCTATATAAGTTAACTGACTTTTTCCTTCATTAACTTCTGGTCATTTCCAATTCCTTTTAATTGTCTGAGCTCATCAGACTGCCAACATGGAAAATACAATCTTACGCTTTAGAAACAGAAAAACCGGAAGAAAAAAACATTGCACATTCAAGCTGCTACATCCAATCCTGGATATAGCATTACTAAGAACTTTTATGGCATACAGTCATAGGTACCTTTCAGAGCACCTACACTTTTCAATGATTTTCTTAAAATCAAGAGAATATTCAAATATAATTTGGAACTCTGTGCTCAAAGAATAGAGAAGCATATGAATAAGCAAGTTTTATTTTAATGTGTGTGTATAATATATATTTTACAGACCCTGCTGTATAGCACTTATTTTCAACCAACAATGTGCTAGGCACTTCACAATTTGAGCACCTTTTTTAAAAAAAGCACATAAAAGATTCAACTTTCTGGTAAAAAGTCAATACATTTCCTCATGGGTATGGCATACAATGAAATACAATTATGGTATATGATAAGGCACATTTTCTGTATCTCCAGAAATATTAGCAGTCCCTTCCATTGAGGTTCACTTCCCTTTTTTTCTATGATGGAGGTAGAATGGAACCCACCTGTGGTTCTTTTTTTCCTTAAGACATGATTGATTTGATTATCTTCTTTTCCAACAACAGAAATTTTTCTTCTCCTCGATATATAGAGGCCAGATGAAGCATACCTACCAGCTGCCATCCTGTATTTAATCGTATTTCCAAACCTCAACCCAATGCAAGTAGAAAGGATAGTTAAGATCTCAACAACATCCTTCAAAAACTGAATTTATTCCAAAGCCTGTCTTTCTGTAGTTGGGTTTGATTGTACCTATCTGCAGCTCTTCCAGAGGTATTTTGTGAGTAAAAAGCTCTTGCTTTCTCTGGCAATTCAAATTTCTAAATAAAATAATGGGAAAAAGGTGATTCTTGCTGCTTAGCAGAAAGGCTAGTACCTATTAAACAGTTTCCCAGCTAGCATGGGAATATTGGGAGTTGAAGTCCACAAATTTTAAAACCTAGCAAGTTGCAGGGGTGTCAAACTCGTGGCCCATGGGCCGGATGCATCACGTGCTGGCAATGTCCACCCCCATTTTAGCAAAGGGGGTGAAGGCATGATACGTAATGTGATGACAATGTGACACCGCAAGTTTGACATCCCTGCACTATTGTGTTTTTTTAATTCCCTTCAGGCTCCTGAGGAAAGTGGGAAATACTTTTAAATTAAAGACAAAAAAAAGTCATTCGTTATTATATTCCCTTCAAGATTTAACTTAAAAAACAAAACAAAACTATAGCTAAAGGGAAAGAAAACACAATGTATTTCTCCATTGACTGGACAGTTCTTATTTAGTAAACCATTGGTTTTAACCTTCATGAATGTAAATTCAAATATTATCAGGAATGTATATAATGCTTTAGTGAGGCACATGTTCCATGGTTTACATGGAGAATTTAAATCAAATGATGCTATCTAGTCCTCAAAAAACACTTAATGCCAAGTCCATATTTGCCTTTACTGAGGCTTAAATATGTCTTAAATCAACAGGATGACAAAGATCAGGCTCTGTGTTACAAGTTTATGTGTTAAAATGCTATACTCAGGTTCAGGGGTGGGTTTCTACTGGTTCTGTCCACCTCTGTAGAACTGGTAGCTCTGAAGAGCAGCAGACAAAGAACCGGTTCTATGTCTGCTGATGTTTTTGCCCACCTGCCCACCCAGGCTCTTACCTGACCATTATTTCCTGATTTTTTTCAATTTCAGCTGCCGTGCAAGGCACAGCTGCAGTTAAAAAAGCAGGAAAAAAGGGCTTTTTAAAAGGCAAAGGCTGCTTCTCTGCACGCAGCATGCTGATGACGATGTACAGGCACGTGGGGCAGCATGCAGGGAAGTACATCGTAAATGACCGAACCTCGTAAATGACCGAACTGGTAGTTAACCCTGTCGGATCCCACCCCTGCTCAGGTTACTCACATTTTAAACCCAAAATGAAAAATTTATTAACAGACATTGTTGTTCCCTTCCCCCACCCCCCCAAAAAACAGTACTGCAGTAACTAGCAAAAATGACTTCGATTTTTAAACTAGGCTGGGAGTCCTGTCACACCTTCACATCTTAATGGGAAAACTCGGTATGATTAGCAATGGCAGGCAATTGTCTCTTAAAGAGAACTTTCTACCACCTCCATGGTTTTTCCTAGTGGATCAGGCAGAGCGGGATGTGGTGTAAGTCAGCCTTTCAGTTCAGATTGGGTAGCAGAGCCAACAAGCCTGGCTAGAACATCTTGTGTGCCTTACAACCTGCAGCAGGATTTTCAGCAGGGTCCTGAGACTCCATGACAGTTATACCTATAATGAGATGTTTAAAAGGCCACATGCTGTCTTTTCTTGGGGGACACCTGACAAAGCGATGTCCCAAGCATCCACAGCTAGTAAAGGCAGAAGAAAGCACCATGCTATACAATAAGAGGCAATTGGACTTCTTCTGGCATATTTACCCATGAGCACAGTAGAAATGAGACCCATATTTTATCCAACTTGCAGGGGAGGACAAAAGGTGGACACACAAACATTTTATGCAGCAAGGCAAATGGTGTTCTTTTAAGCATACCTGCAGCTAGGCATTTATTTTATGCAATTATTTGCCTGGAGTCAATTGAGTTCCTTACGCTTCTGGAAAATGTCTTTGGAAGTCATGCCCAACTTTGTTTTGTAAATCTCATTGGGTGTCCTCTTTTTGTTATTTATGCATTTGTGGGGTCACTTTCTCATTGATATAAAGCATTAGCCCAGAAAGTTTTGTCACCTGAGGCAGAAGAGCAAAATATCCTGTTGCTTTTCTTGCTTGCAAAGTTAAGGATTATCATTCCAAAACTAGCCAAATTATTTTGACATCCAAGGCAAAAAAAAAAAAAAATCCACAACTTCCAGTCTCCACTGTTGTAAAAACAAAAAGTCAGTTCCAGGGACTCTAGGAGGCACCTAAGGTAGCCTCAATCCTGCCTATAGATACAGTTAGCCTAAAGCAACGATGTGGGAACGATGATGGCCTTCACATAAACCTGTCGAAGACAGTAGAATAATGGCATCAGAGAGGGGAAAACTTTGCTGCTTGGTGAAAATGAATCAACAGGAGGACCAGAAACCTAGATCTTGACAAACTAGAGCCAATAACAGAGGAAAAAGAATAGCCTACTACAGTGTCTGTAAGCATATATAAGGTGTTAAGGTTAACTGCACCTAGCTAAAAGATTCTCCTCTCCTGATTATGGTAGGGGCCTTGGTTTCCTTTGGATCCAAACCTGAGAGTTCTGAGGTAGATTCACCTACTAAGTGAAGAGGAACCCATTAGGCAAACTTGAGATAGGACCTCGGGAAGAAGTTACTGAGGAACAATACCCAATTCATTTGCAGCACTGAGGAAAAAATTAACTGCAATAGATGCTTCAAGTATTTTGCAGATCCCCATGTTAATCCTAATATTAAAAAAGATGATTTTTTTCCCAATGCCCTTCCAAATTTCTGCTCTGGACTGCTATGTATTAATAGCTGCTTTAGTACTGGTTTTTGGATTACAGATAAAACTGCTCACTGCACTGGTGAAAAATGGAGCAATGACACGAACTGTATTCTATTTGCTCTGGTTGTAATTATGACCATCGTACAACTCTTACAAGAAACGTCTGCCTGAACCCCTAACTATAAGTCATCTTATCTTAAGTTACTTTAACTGTTCAAACATGAAGGTCTTTAGAAGGGGTTCTTTTAGAAAGGATTTCTGGAAATAAGATTTCTAAACATTATGTTCCAGAATTGAAAGCATTGCCAACAAGCTCCAGCAAAAAAATAGGGGACATCCTTTGAAGTAAGCAGGTATAAGATAAACATGGCAGAGTGCCAGTGAGAAATTCATTCAGTTAGTATAGGAACTTATCAGGCTCATCATTATGAATCTATATATTGCAATCTGCACAAATTGCAATTCAAAAATAATAATATACAATGTATATATTAAGGAGATGTGCACACAAAAATGTCTATTATTAGGATAAGATATGAATACGGTTTTTAAGAAAAGCTCAAGAAGAAAAGTGCATTAAAATGAGTATATTAGATTATTCTTCTGCCAGAAGAGGTTCAAACATTGGCCAAATCCCCAAACACTGATTCATGTAAAAGGAAATAGATATATTTATCTATATTTTATCACAACAATTCTTTTAAGACTATGATCAGGTTCAGATTGATGCTATCTTTAAACTGAAAAATGCTAATGTTTTTCAATATTAAAAATAAATTGACATATGCATTCAGGAAATCTCTGGAGTATCTGTTTTTTAAAAAAATCAGAAATATAAAAATATCCATACTATATTCAAATCATCTGCTTAAGAATTTTTGGTAACTGAATGGCAGAAAAAAACTACTCAAGTTTCATTACTGAATTATGGCTTTATAAAGTATGCAAAGAGAACACAGTTGTATCCAAAATGTCAGTTTTTCCTGATGTAGTAGTAGTTTTATCTTAGACATCAAAATAAGACTTGGCATTAGGAAAAAACTATACAAAGTAAACATTTGGGAGAGTATTGGAAGAAAAATAACAAAATTAGTTTTGGATTTCTTTTAAAAAAAAATAATAACCTCAAGATTAAAAAATAATTATGTTGAACAGAAAATTTCAGCTTTGTACATTTGCCTGCTCCTTCTCCTCTGTGTTCCCATTGAGAAGTTTCATGAAACAGGCAAGGAAGAATTTAGCTAAGCATGATCCGAACAATGTTATGCACTTGTATATTCCACCAATTTCAGATGGAAGATTAAGTACATTCCACTGAAATCAATACAAGATTACAGCCTGATTATATGCATATTTACTCAGAAGTGAGTAAACTTCCTAGGAAAGGGCCTTAAAATTTGCTCAACTTGGCTGGATTTTGCCCATTTTTCATTAGGGAAAGCAGATTCCAACTCCCACGACCGCAGGAAATCACATTTTGTCCATCCTTTGGGTAAAAACAGATTTAACGATTGTCAAAAAATGGAACCTGAAGAAATGTTCTCCATTTCTTTGCTGCCCACTCCCAAACACATATCAACCTTTGAGGTGAACCACAATCATACCTAATCCAAAGGGAAACAGAGCACCATCCTTTGAAAAGAAGCAAGCTTCATTTCTTAATCTTTACAAGCAGCTGACTCTCTTCACCTCAGAAGAGTCACTACAAAGCAAGAGGAGCTACTCTGCCCATATTACAACCAACTTAGGGCAGCAATTATCAAGTGCATGAAAAAGTGCCTATAAAAAATAATGCAGCTATCACATTATTCCCCTTCTCTGGAATATCTAGATATATATTCATATCTAGCATGTATAACCTTGCATGTGATTCACAGATAAATTCAGAAAGCTCTGCAATTAGTCAATTTTTTCAGCCCTGGTCCAGCTCGTAGGAGCAAAACTGCTCAAAATTGGTCTGTACAGATCATGGAACATTCCCCTTGTGGTTTTACTCTTTCTATGGTGATGAGGTTCAGCTGATTGAGAATTCAATTAGTCCTGAGAATGAACTCAAAGAGGTGGTGTTCTTCTTAAAAAGACCTTGCAGAGGGAAGTGCACCTATTTTTCTTGTCTGCAATACCATGAGTACCTGCCTGGAGTATCCCATGAAGATCTGCTGGTCAATGGCCGCTTGATGGAACAAATTCTGCCTCAGGGTTGGTGCCACTCTTCTTTTAACTAAAGTTTTTGCTTTGGAATCACCACGCAGAGGATTAATAAATGGATGTCCTGGTGGAACAGAAGCTGGTAACATGCATTATTTCCCATTTTGTTGTTTCTTGGATCTTTCTTTTTTATGCAATAAACCAGCAGCATTTTCTTTTCCTGTCAGTCATTGAAGAAACGCCGTAGAACGAATTGGCCCAGCACAATCACGGAGGCTATCATCAACATGTATTTCCAATAAATATTGCTCAAGTCCAGTGCTGCCACCTAGAGACAGAACAGTACCATTATAGATCCAATTCTGTATTAGCCTTCTCCAAACCTGGTGTTACCCAGAAGTGTTGGTTTTAAACACCTAGCACTGTCATCAGCCAGCTCACTGGGAATGGAGGGAATTACAGTCGCCAAAAGAGAAAGTATTAAGTTGGGGAAAGGCGGCTTTAAGATCTTCTCTCAGCATATTCTTTCAAAAGAGTAATTCCGGAAAGGGTCATTAGTATCTGAAGAACTAAAATGTATATACACTTGGGTTTTAGAAGGAAGACAACCCTCCCCTGTGCCTTTCTTCACAATTATTCATCAAGGTCCATGTATTATTTACCGTTTGCTTAGCTGCTTTGCATCATGGTTCAGAGGCAGAATATATGCTTTAGAAAGAGAAAATATTAGCCTCAGTATCCCCAGATAGTTTTAGGAATGCCCTTCCTGGAAACCACTTGGAGCATTTATGAACTGAGTAGCATGTAAATTACAGCAAAGTAATCAACCCATCTCCATCAAACAATGAAAAGCTAGAAAGGTCAGTTATTTGACCTAGTTGAAAAGATAGCTTCATAGGTTCCAAAGGTCTCTGGTTCAAATTCCTGTCAAGAGCAGCTATGGATTTTCTTTGGCCTCTTCAGTTGAAGGAACCAAGTAGGATGTTAGGCTTCCATAGTGCCCCTAGAAGCACTAGATTGAGCCCATCAGAATAGATTCCAGTTGTCTAAATGGAGAAGTAGACTTTATACAAACTAGAGGCTTACTAGAGGCAATTGCAGAACAAATTGGACCTCTTATGGTGGAAGTTTTAATGATGTCTTATTGGCAGCCAGGATGCTGGACTCATGGAGGGGGGCATTTATTTCGCTGATCCCGAAGGAGGATTCGGATCCCCGATATATAAACAATTATAGGCCGATTTCACTTTTAAACACTGACTATAAAATATTTACTTCTATTATAGCAAGTAGACTAAAAAGAATGTTAAACGTGCATATAAATGAAGATCAAAATGGATTTCTCCCGACCAGACAAATTAGGAACAACTTAAGAATAGTACTAGATGTCTTAGAATTTTATGAAGCCCACCCCGAAAAACAAATTGCACTTATGTTTTTAGACGCAGAGAAGGCCTTCGACAATTTAAATTGGCAATTTTTAATCCAAAAAATTTATAATATGAATGTAGGCACCAAATTTTAAAACATTATAACAACTATTTATGATACACAACAAGCTAATATTATAATAAATGGGGAATATACCCGCCCAATAAAAATAGAAAAAGGAGTCAGACAGGGCTGCCCACTCTCACCCCTGCTCTTCATATTATCATTAGAAACATTATTAATGCGAATTAGACAGAACCCAGATATAAAAGGATTAAAGGTTAAGAAAGAAGAATATAAGTTGCAAGCGTTTGCGGACGATATGATTTTTTTCATTGAGGAACCAATAGAAAGAGGACAAAAATTGATGAATGAATTAGAACAATTTGGAGCAGTAGCAGGCCTCAAAATTAATAGGAAGAAAACTAAATTAATGACTAAAAATTTAACAGAAAAACAGAAAATAGAATTAGAAGAAGTTATGGGAATACAAGTGATAAAGAAAGCTAAATACTTAGGAATATGGTTGACAGCACATTGTAAGACATTTAAGGAAAATAATTATGATAAATTGATGCAACAGGTAAAGAAGGATTTAGAAACATGGGGTAAGCTGCAACTTTCATTATTAGGCAGGATCGCTGCCATTAAAATGAATATTCTTCCAAAATTTCTATATCTATTTCAGACGATCCCAATTAAAGTGCACAAATTTTTTTTTTGAAGAACTTAATAAAATAACTGTTAAATTTATTTGGCAAGGGAAAAAACCTAGAATAAATTTAAAGGCAATGCAGGATATGAAGAGCAGGGGAGGGCTGGCACTTCCAAATTGGGAGTTGTATTACGTAATTAATATATTTCAAAGGATACTCAGGTAAGATGGTTCTTCGGTTCACTTACCCATCCTCCTTGCTGAGCAATCCATCGTGCAATGCGATTGTGTAGCACGAATTCAGCCATGTAACGTGCAATTCTTCTCAGGAAGCCAGTTATGCCATGCTGGTATACATGGATTGCCATCCTGTAGCCGAAGCCCAGCAGTGCTATCACACGCCCCCAATTGATGCCGCTTTCAAACAAACTGGGGAAGAGAAGGGTCCGTTGCAAATTAGAGATTTTCGGTTCTTTGCTACTTCAGGAAATGCATTACACTGAGGTCTTGATCCCAGCAACTTAATGTCTTGTTCATCCTAATGGTTCTAACGGGAAGAAGAACTGCAGCTTGACCCTGGGAAAACACTTCTGCAATTTAAGGAACTGCTGACAGGTGTTATACGTGTAGCTGTGCACTTTCTAAAGCAAAGTTTCTTAAACTTAGCACCTTTATGACTGTGTAAAGTGCCTTTTTCCTCTGAATCTGATGGCTTCCCAGATCAATGATAACCATTATCATGATGATTACATTTTGATTCCAGCTTTTTTACATATAAAACTCAAGGCAATGCACATTAATATTCCTGCCTCGTTTCCTATTACTTGCATAGTAGGAAAAAAGAATGAGATGCCACATGTTTCAATCTCTAGGCTTTTTGAAATGGTTTTGAAAACTGGAAGTTAAATACAAAGATTGGTTCTATTTCAGACCCACAATCCCCTCGTTTTCCAATCCTGAAACACTAGAAAATTCCAACACCAAAATTTGGCAACAAATCACTGAATATAAGCAGCACAAGTTCATACCAATTTCTAAGGGGGGAAACTAAATGACAAGTTGATTTTTTGGAAAATCTCAACACCCTAAACAAGGAAAGTGGGGGGGACCCTAAAATGATGGAAAAATGTGAAATATGTGTCAAAGTGCAGCTCCCCCCCCTTTTTTTTTTTGATGTTTTGCCTGTCCACAGGAAAAACAAAGGCCAGTAGCCTTTTGAAAAAAACACCTTTTGGACAACCATGACGTGGATGACTTATGACCTGGATAAATACTTAAATCTGTAGGATCAGCTCTGATCTGGCTATCCCACCCTGGAGGGAAAGAAGCTGGCCTTTCTTTCTGCTACAATGTCCATACAGGCTTATTCTGCCACCATGATATTGGGCAGCATCCTTTAAAAACAATCTGTGCTAGCATGTGGCTATAGATATTTCATTTTTAACTTTGGTGCATGGTTGGTTGGAAATCCTTAGCTATCTGATGGGGTGATTCTGATATCCAATTTTAAAAATCAGCTTTATTACATTAGATGTGGCTGAAAACTTAGCAGGCATAGCATGGAGAGTGTTCCCATACATAGCAACTGAAAAAGAGGAAAGAGAAAGCACAGTAAGTGCTGTTTTACCTCAAGGCAGCAAAATGGTGAAACTTGGCTTCCCAAGGAGGGGACAGCAAGAAAAGAGGACAGGAAAGAGAGTTAGGTAATCTTTAGATGGAACAGGAAAACAATGTTTGTGAATGTAAAGATGCATGTATATACATTGTCACTGTTTTCTCTCAGTTGGTGATTTTACCCTTTGCCATTTCCTTTAAAAAAAAATAAAAATCAGATGGAAAGGAAAAGAAAGAAACAGAGGGGAAAACTGCGACTAAATCTTTCCCAAGCGGAACACCATAAACCTCCTTACAGCCTCTTGTTTGGGTATCACTGCCATTATAATCTCCAGGTTCATAACGGTTTTCATTGGCTTCATGCTACATCTGATGGCCTGAAGAGGAATTCTTCTGAATCAGATCAAAGTCCATTTTTAGTCCAGCATACTCTTTCCCATGTTATCTTGTTCCTAAGATAACACCTCTGGCAAGCTTATAGGCAGGTCAGTAGTCTACTCTTGCTGCTGTATCCTAGCAACCAGCCCTAAATTAAGATGGTGGCCACTACTCTGTGTGATTGAAGATCCCACCCTCTTTTTCCAATCTGGCTTGGACCCCATCCTGCATGGAGCTTCAGATGAGAGATATACACCCTGGGTCTGATTCTGGGGATGATCTGGCTTCATGTAGCTTCAGTGAGGCTGGGAGGCAGCTTCTGAAGTCAGAGCACCTTGTCCAAAGCTGATCCTTTCTCTCCATCTTCACAGGGGAAGGTCTGACATATCTTTTCTTCTGTGGGAACCTTTTCCAGAGGCCACAGAATTATAGGAATGCAAATATGTACCTTTTTATAAGATGCCTTACATTCAGAAGATTTAAAAAAAAAAATTGAACTGAAGAACCAATTGCCTTTATGCTTCACACAGAAGTAAATCCAAGATCCTGTTACCAAGAGATGCTGTGTGTGTCAAGATAGGTGGAAAGCAATCCCCCCACCCCCAAATAAATAAATATCAGCTTAGATTTGTGATTTTGCTCTGCTCCATATTTGTTATTTGTTTGGTTTACATGCCACCAGGAATCCTTGTCATGTACAAGCAGTATAGAGGTTAACATCAACCACAACCTTAAAAAAGGCATAAGCATCAAACTCACTTACCTGGAGGCTATTCTGGTGAAGTACTCATATGCATTGTCCTTGGAAGGCTGCAAGGACTTCAGCATCTCAGAGAACTCCTTATCATACCGTGCATTGATGTCATCACCAATGATAGCTAAGCGTCGACCCACCGAATTGTTGATGCTGCACAATGAACAAATAAACTGGTTAAATTGGAACATGGAGGCAGATTAAGTAAACATTTAAGAGCCTGCGGTACTTACCTATTTGGCTCCTGCTGAATTGCAGCAATTTCTGGATCAACTGGCGCATCCCCCTCAGTTTGCTCCTGCTCCTGCTGGTATCGATGGAAAGCATAGCTCCGGAACACCTCCTCAGTCTGTTCAGCTACCAAGTCCTCTGCAGAAGAGATAACAGGGTCCTTCAGCTATTAGCAGCTTCATTTTGAGCAGAGGTAGGTCACAATTATATAAACCCAAGGCCTTCTCCTCTCAGATCAGGCTACTGAATGTCAAGAGCAAAAACACCAACTTTCAGCAGGACATGTTTTGCCTTCTCCAAAACACTGAGAATGTGTCTCTTAAGCCTTTAAAAGAATTATTGTATCTATTTTTCTTCCAACCTCTCCATATCAACTTTTTCCCAAGTAGTCCAGGCCACAGAGATATGGTTTTCCCTTTTTTATTTGCTTATATTATTATCAAAAAACTCTGTGAAGCAGGATAGACATTTCTTCTGCTTGTAAGTCCATTAGATTTAATAATATATTTTCTCAGCTAAAAGTTGCTCCAACCTGCCTATGGACAGAACATCACCTATGAGTAATGTGCCAAGATCATCACTGAACTTGACAGTCAAGTCAGAACTTGAATCTCATTTTCCTGGTCCAAGTATTTTCCAATTAATTTTTTCCAAACATGTTCAGCAACACTGTCTATTATATCTTAGATGCTGATGGAAAAAGGCAGCTTCTGCTTAAGGATATTAGCAGAGTTTGACTCACAATTAATCTTTAAGAAATTTAAATTCTGACTAAACTGTTGTAAGGTAATATCCAAAGCAACAAAGATTCTTTCTAGCTGCAGGATCATTATCATAGGCTAAAGTGGGAGCCAGCACAATGCTAGTAAAATGCTGGATTGTGGAAATTCAAGGTAAAACTAAATCTAGCCCTAAAGCTCATTGATGATTTTGGGACAATTGAGCCTAAACTGTCTTCCAAGATTATTATGGAAGTATTGGGGAATGGCTATGTGTCCTGAAAATTCTAAGGAGAGAGCAAAAAACCAGAATGCAGTAAAGCAAATGTATTGAAACTAATGATTATCATATATATGCATACTTCCTTGGAGTAAGCTTCAGTCAAGTTCAATTCCTTGTGATTTTAGGTACATATCCATGTTATTTTTCTTAAGCACAGTAAGAGGACAGGGATGGTTTGCTACTGCCTCCTTCCATGATTTTCCCTCCAATTTAACTTATAGCCTTTGGACAGGAGCATCTGCAGAATTTGATGAAATTGTCAAAATGACAAAACAAATGTAGTGATGGTACCACATAATAAAAGTTGCTTCTTCCATGAACAATACCACAATGATTAAGGGATGGATCTTGTATCACAATTGCAGTGTCTTTTGTGATCTGTCCTCCTGTCCCATTTGCTCTGGGATTTCCTTGTGATCTTCCATCCAAGAGCTAAGTAAGTAGGTGATTCTGCTTATTTCTTGAGCCCAAACATGGTCAGCTAATCACAAGTCTTGTGGCAAGACAGTGGAGTGCTTAGAATTATCTTGAAAATGCCCTCTTCTACAGGACGTTACAAATCATTATGAGATGCCATGTACTTTTATATGTTTTATATCTAACAAAATTTAAAATCACCGAAGTTTTGTGTAGGTCCTGTATGCTCCTGCCATGCTATGTACTTCATACTTCACCATATACTTACTATCATTCCAAAAGTCATTTAAAGTCAGAAGCAAGTTGATGCCATAATTCTGTACATATTGGTAATTCTGTACATATTAGTATTGCTGAACTGTGGCCAGGGTGGATTATCGTCTACAATGTTTGGGCTGCACATTTGATATTCAGCTTCTAGGTTGGTTTAGGATTAGTATCTTTTTACTAAACGCAGTTAAGACATCTCGTCAAATGTTTGTGTCATGTATGGCCACTGCAGGTTAAAATGAAACATTAATTTTCAAAGGGCTGCAAAGGGTAATAGCTATAACCTACAACATTGAATGAGGTTTTGTGGTTAGTGCAGAGCCATGTTCTTTAGTTTCCGGTTAGGCATGAGGTTTTTTTTAACCAACCAATCTGCAATCTTATGAAATATTCTGTGCCCCCTTATCAAACCTTCTCCAATTAGATTCTTTTCTCCTTTCCCCTGCAACATGACAGCACTATTACCAACAGCCATTAGGGGAAAAAATCCCCAATTCTCTTTTCGTCTTTACAAAAACATTACTTCCTTTTGCTATATGAGATTTTTGATATTTTTAAATAAATCACCTTGGTGGGATTTGTATTATGAAAGGCAAAATAAAGCTAGTATTGTGAATAAAAAAATTATACTCAAGAAAGCCGTCATGCGGTTAACATTTTTTGTACTATGTCGTTGAACCCCTTGCTGGCTTTCCACGCTATTGACCTTTCCAAGCTATTTACAGCCCTCCTCCAACTAATCATATATTTATACAGTATCTATATTATAGCATGAAGATTGGACTTATTTGGGAACGTTTTTCATCTTTCATTTAAAGAAGCCACTTAATTATTTTCAAGAGCCTAACTTTCATTGGAAGGCTAATTAAAATGAGGTACAATGGAGGCCCCTGATATGGCTGAAAAATCAGAAGAAATCAGTGTCTTGCACCCAATCAGCACAGGTTTGGGAAAGGAGAACAGCCTCACAAAGTAAAAGCAAGTAACTGACTCATATTCTCACTGAAGCATTGCAAAATCACCCACAAGTTACAAGCAAACAATTAAAAGAAATCTTTCCCCCCTGCAACCTAGCTTACTAAGAATACAGTCTCTATTTCTACCATGTCTTAGCACAGTACTGTAAATGAATCCTGAAAAATAAGCAAATAGGAAAATAAGCAAAAGAACATTATACCAGCTTCCTGCTTAAAAAAAAACTTGCAGGAGATTTAAAATGTAAAGTGAACTGTCTCTTAAAAAAAACTGCAAAATTGCATTTGGGTCAGGTATTATTAGACACGTTAACAGAACTTTGATTACCAAAAAATCAGGCAGCCTATTATTGTCCACACCGTTTTGCGTTGCCTTAAGACCCTTCACCTCCCACAACCCAAAGAGAAACCTGACAGCACAGATTTTGTTATTTTACTTAACTTGCCTGAAAAGCTAAACATTTCATCCTCCTCCTCCTCCTTAGGTGACATCATTCTACCAGCATCATGCCACCAGCAGCCCTAAAGGCAGTGAGTAAAAAACCCACAAAAATGCATCTCCCTCCTCATCTTTAAAGGATTTTAATCCAGAACAGAGAAAGATGTAACTTTCAGAAAAAGAGAAAAACACAGCTCCATGCCATTTTGAACCACACTATGTTTATGGCATTATATAATGGTCTTTTTAAACATGCTTTTAAATAGGCTTTCAAGTTTGAATATTAATAGCCTATTCTTCTTGTCTCATACGGCCATTTGAAATTGTTCTACTGTAATTCACTAACAAATTTCAAATAAAACTGGTCGTTTCCTCCTTGATAGTCTTTCTTGCATTAATCTCCTTAAACTACAAAATGTTGTCTCATAAGGAAACAGTGATGAATAATAAGAGGAGTGATAAATAAGTATCTCATGTGCAGGAAGTCAATGTTAGCTCATACAGCAGGATTTAAAGGAGGATATGGTTATTGTAGCACAAACAGTAAAGAAATGTGATTGCTGGAATATAATGAAATGATTCCTAATTTGTACCAGAATTACTTCTCTAGTTTTGTAAAATATCGCACATTGCTAACAAACTTTTGTATATTTACATTTTATAATTAGTCATTTGTTTTTCCACCTGTAAAACTTTAAAGGATAAAAAACAATAACTGAATTAGAGTGCTAGAGCAAATTATGTGACATTATCTAAAAATCCTGATCATGCAATGTATTTTTCTCCATATCATATAATTAAGTCTGCTTTGGAACAAGGCTATGTAAGTTAAATATGCTAGATATTCATTCATTCATTCATTCATTCATTCATTCATTCAATTTCTAAAGCTGCCCAACTCAACCAAGTGACTCTAGCTGGAGTCCAGGATATTTAAGGACACAAAATCACAATTGTTTATACAAAGATTAAAGTATAAAGTATATTGGTATTAGGTGCATTGGAATGTATAACTACCGTGTTTCTCCAACAATATGCCCCCCCATAGGAAGACCCAGCATGTTTTCTAGGCATAAAATGAAATTAAGCCCCTTCCCCAAATTTAGGCCTAGTTTAAAACATACAAAATGGGGGGGGGAGGTGGGGGGGGACTTGCCATTAGAAGTGCCCCGCGGGTAGCTACGCCTTGCCATCAGCCGCTCCTAACAGCCAATCGTAGTGGAGCACGGAGGGCTCCCTTACCCCTCCCTTACCCGGGTCAGCAGGTGGGCGGTGTCGGCATGGATGTCCGGCAGTGTTTCAGCCGCTTCTCAGGCCTCCGTAGCTTCCATGGTTCCCACCGGTGCTGGCGCCTCTCTCGCCAGTCTCCAACAACAGCATCTGAGTCGCTCCCATTTTTCCCCCATCCCCGGAACAACAGGAAAAAAAAACATTTTGAGGTGCCGTCTCCAATAACAGCAGCAGCAGCAGCGGGAACCGTGGAAGTTATGGAGATGGCTCCCCCACCCAAGAAGCGGCTGAAATGCTTCCACGGTTCCCGCCGCTACTGCCGCTGTTGTTGGAGATGGCGCTGATGAGAGAGGGACAGCTGCAGCTCGGCCTGGGCGCTTGGAATGCAGGAACGGGCTGCGCACCAGGACTTTTGCAAACTTGCAGAGCCCAAGGCTGGAGCACCAAGGGTAGCAGCAGCAGAGACGCTTGCTCGGCTCTTCTCATGCCCACCCAGCCGCTCGGGATTAAACCAAAACGCAGCGCGCGGCGCTCCCAGGTACCTCAAAATCTTTTTTTTTCCTGTTGTTACAGGGACGGGGGAAAAACGGGAGTGACTCAGATGCTGTTGTTGGAGACGGTGCTAGTGCACCGGGGAGATTAATTCACCCCCCAAAAGACATCCTAGCTGTTTTTTCGGGGTTCAAAAAAAAAATAAGGCCTGACTTTATTTTGTGAGAAACACGGTAATAGGGGGCAATCTTGGAAGGAAAATTATTTTTCCAACAGATCAAAGAGAGTCATCCAAGTTGTTTAAACGAAGTTAAATATTCAAAATTTTCAGAATAAAAAGGGCATATTCATATATATATTTTTAATTTTGATCTCAATGCTCAAATATCTCAACAATTATTTTAATTTTGCACTAATTCTGTGTATTTGCTTTTTAAAATTCAGTAAATAAGCCAATGTGATCCCAAAGTCACTGAAAACACCACTATCATTCATTGATTAGGAATTATTCATAATCATACATTGAGCAGGTGTGTTCTTTAGTACATATTTGTGGCCAGATGATTTCCTCTTTTTCATCTATATTTCAGGCACCCTCTGATAATTTTTATTTGCAGTATGTGTTGGGTATCCAGGATAAATCTCTCTAAAAGTAAAAAAAAATGCTCCATTATGTGTAAACTTCGCTTCCAAATGTCTATGGAGATTTACAGTCATCCAAGTCATGGTTGTCCCACAAGTGCTTTGTCAAAAGGCAACTGGATTTTGTTTTTCCTTGAAGACATTTTGCTTTTGAAAGGACTTTTGAAAAAGCACCTTTGGGACAACTATGACCTGGATGACTGAGAATCTCCATAGACATTTGGAGCAAAGCTTACCCATAATGGAGCAAAACTATGGAAATGTAAGGAAAAACAATGAAAAAGCACCTTCGGGCCTTCGCTCACAAATCGTTGCTAGTAGTCATTGATGTTAGGGGTTAATTTTGCGTTGTTTTTGCCAAACGTATTTTTATTGGTCAATGACTAAAATAAAATTGATGCCTGTCTGTCTGTCATATACTGTGAAGATTCAGATGATGCCAATGAAGGGGTGGCAATGAAGACATACTCTATGCATTAATGCATACAAAATGATACTGCAGAACTCATATCTCAAGGCTATGCAGTGACATAAGAGCCAAGTACCCTAGTAACTAACATTTTACTGCAGCTAATCTATACAGAAGGTATCCAGTTAAGATTATTATCCCCATGTGATTGAGGCTAATAGCAAGCACTTTATCTACAGTTTCTTAAAAATTCCACGGTTTTAAGAGATTTGCATTGAGTACATAGCAATTTTTTTCTGTTAAATCTGCACACAAGATATATGGATGGGAAAGTTGATCCAAATAGCCTATAACCTGCCACATAATTTAAGAAGCTGCCTATAGGTGGGATGAATACAAATGCCAGTCCTAAGTGGTTTAATGTATTAATGAATATATAATAGCAGCATACTAAGTTTTCTTCTAAGATAGAAATTTGTAAAATTATAATCCAAAGTAACCCTGGACTTGATTCTGAACAATATAATGTCTCATGTGTTATTTGTATGTTAGTGACAAAGCTATACTTAAATTTAATATTTGCACAGTCTTAGGCAACTGCATTCCTGGGATAGGAAATAAGAACCCACAACAAGTTTAATGAGATGTTAAAACACTCCTAGCACAATATTTGACAATTATTTCGGGAAGTAACTTGAATCGTCTGCAGAGTCTAACACAGCAGAACCCTGGCCCCAATCTAAAAGGTTTCATATCCTGGTAATTCACAAATAAGAACAAAAGTCCCCTATGCTCAGAAAACAAATTTACCTGCTGAGACATATTTTAAGACGGAGCTTACACATTGATCAATTTTTTCTAATGACTATTGCATCTATGGGTGGATGATGTTGAAATATGACTGCCAAGATGAAGAAATTATTCAAAATTGTAACTGAGCTTCCAACAATCTACCAATAATAATTTTGAAACTCTCTCCTTGGAAGCAGGCTTGTCAAATGAGTAAATTATACCACATATTTATTCATTTCTCCTTCATATCAGAATGCAGTATAATGATTTTTTTCTGGGAAAGAAAGAGGTGCCAATAATTCTTGGGCACAGTCATAAAATACTGCACATAGATTATGCCTACCATGACACCAACAACTCCACATTATCAAGAGTTGATGCAGATGTCATTTTATGGTTCCCATATATCAAATGCTGGTAACTGAATGAAACCTCAATGGAATTCCCCACCCCCACCCCCGCCCCCTATAGCTGCTTATCATGTCCAGTAAAAATTGTTCAAAAGTGACAGCCACTAATAAAACACAAAGAATTATTTCTACCTGATGATTACTCATATAGTAGTCCCCTTTATCTCCTTGATACAAAAGCAATACTGATTATATATACAGTTAGTCACTTTGCAAAGGCTTGACTTTGGCGCCCTCCAAATAATAGGGATGTTTATTATCAGTCACCTGGCGGGCAGAAAACATGGATAAGACTTTTCTGTGACCAAGGCTTTCAAAGAGACATGTAACAGGGATAATGGGGTATGTGGGGTTGTCAATCCAACTCTACCAGGAGCCAGAGATGTAACAAATTCTTGGCCTCCATTGCTGCCAACTTTTCTTGTCAGAGTAAGAAACAAGAAGCAAAAAGAGAGAGGAAAGTGCTTTCTCCACTTAAGCAAAAGGTTTGGATGTAGCTTTTTTTAAATTTGAGAATTAAATAATTGGAAAAGCAATCACCACACACCTATTAATTCAAAGAAAGAAAGACAGAAAGTCCTAAACATGCCTGCTCAAAATCTGAATTCAAAAATCCTAAACAAACTTGCTCCAAATTTGAACCTCCCCATGTATCAATATTAGGTGTTAGATTTTAGGTTTGGGATGGGGCACACTGGAAGCAGGAGGTGAAGATTGTAACTCTTAGTATATTCAGAGATAATTTACTGCAAGAAGTGAAGGGTTGCTCCCCTTCCTATGTATTAATCCACCTTCTGCTTAAATCTTGGTGCTTCTGAGCTGGCATTGGCAGGCGTGTTTGATGTACTCTATGCCATGATCTATTTGTTCTTCTGATCTCAGCTGATCTTGCTACATAAATTCCTACAAAAAGCATTAAAATATGATAGAGCTTTATTCTTAGCAAAAGCTGTTGCTACTGCCATGCTACTTAAGAAGCTTGCCAACTGGTTATTCGTCATCAGAGTCAATGGAAGAGCTGCAATCATGTTTACCTGATGTTTCTTGAGTTGATCTGCGCCTTTCTCCTGTTCTTCTCCTGTCTCCTGGGTTGCTGCCATTCCATGAAGCCATGCTGGTGCGTACTTTGGTAGAACTGAGTAACCTGAAAAAGGTTATGGGACAGACAAAATAGTCCTTATAACTGTTCCAGGATCACAAGCCCAACTCTTGTTTTCATCACTCAAAAGTCTGCCTCACTTTCTTAGAAAAGCAATCCCCCCCTAATCACTCCTTCCTCTCCAAACATCAATCCTCAACTTCCTTAACTTAATTTTTGACACTATCATTCCCATTATTCTCATAGATATAAAGCAAAAACAGCTCCTGAAAAGCAGATTGGAAATGAGAACTTCTTAAAAAATACTTGCAATGGTTTGAATTGATTGATTTATTTAGAAAATTTATATTTCCGCCTACTCGCACATGGATACTCAAGGAATCTCACAAGGATATAAAAACACCATATAAAAGAAATAAAAATAATACAATGATAATTGCTGAGACAGTGTTGGATGTCAACAGATAGGTAATCTACTTATACCCATATCTTCAATTCTGAGATTGGCAAATTGATATCATAAATAAATATGTCTATATCTGATGAAGTTGTGCAATAAGAGAACATATTTATAAATAAAATATAAGTATAAAGTAATGATTTAGTCATTAGGCTTTATATAAAATGTAAGACTTATTATTAAAACCTAATACTTCAAGTCCTAACCAAGAACCTAAGTATTATTATAGTGCCTTTAAAGAGGCAATTCCATGCAGGGTGTTGTTTTTGTAAAATTAGGGTGTTCAGGTCTTATAAACTCAATAATTACAGATATTGAGGAAGCCTTATGTATCTCTTTGAGGGCTCCCATTATGCTTAGTATAAAACAATAGATTTTTTCTATAAGTGTTTATTATTAAATTAAACATAGTGCAATTCTTTGCTTTCTTGGCCTCTAAAGAGTAGATGAGCCATGGTCCCATTTTTGATACCTGCTTTCTCCCAATTACAGCTTAAATTAGAGACATTTATATTTGAAGTCCACTCATTTTTAGCCTTTCTTTCAGCAATTCTGGGCTGTTTTTTAAAAGTAATGGCCATTTTGATTTTTTGGCAGAAATAGATGTTTGGGAGTGATTTGCTTATCTGCCCAAACCCATGTAGATCTACTCAAGGTAATATGCAGCTGAAGTAAATGCTTATATGACTAAGCAGAGAATCTGGTGCTGCTCTGAAGGGCTGTCTGGCAGCCTGGTAAACAGTACTTTTGAAAGAGGAGGGAAAGAAAATGATGATATTCTGGAAGAGTATGATAAACTCACAATTTAGTGGGCATACAACACAATGGTTGGCTGGATGCCCTGCTTATTTATTTCTGATTAATGGAGCCCAACAATTCTAATCCCCTTAACAATCCCAAAAATCTGCTCTGGACCTCAAAAAACCACTTTATAATCTTTATAATCTTTAGACTCAAGACCCAATTTCTGACTCTATCAGTTGAATATAGATGTTGTTAATTGTTTGGAGAGCCCCTTTTCTTGCTTATGTAAGGAATTATGTGGTTTAGATTAATCAACCTCTGTGTCTTCCTGGGTCTACTTCTGTTTTCACTATTATTGGTCATATGCAATGGTTTCCAAGGAAGGCATAATTTTGTTAAAGAAAGCGTTTCATGGTAGAAGGAAGTTGTTGCTCTTTATATGCAACTACTATAGGAGTTGGAAAAACAGAAGAGGCAAAGGTCTGTTTTATAGGTAGCACTAAGGATCTGTATGACTTGGACAAACTGATAAGCGGTTGCTTATTCCTGGCTTTGCCTTCTGATGCACCTATTTACTTGGGACTGGTTCTGGTTCCTCTTTCATTTCTTCTGCAAAAGAACACCACTAGAATTGTGCTGAATTAACTCTTTCCTAATTGGAAGGAAAGAGAAGAGGTTGACTAGGAGTAAGGTGGATGAACAAAGGCAACATGTGCATCCTTGGGAAACTTGAAAGAACAGGTTAGGGATAAATTGTCATGGAGAACATCTATCTATGTGGTGCCTAGGACTCAAAATGACTTGATGATACATCAATCAATCAGCTGATGGATGCCCTGAAGTTGCTTGTATTTTCATAGGTTTATTTTTACATTTCTAACATGCAGGATAAAAACATTTTTTAAACTTTTACTATTTTAAATAGAGACTGAACCAAAAGAAAGTTAAAAAAAATACAACTTCAGATAAATTAGGAGAAAAAAGAAAAACATTCCTTATAAATATTTGTAATATTCATTGGACTTCTAATAAATATATATTACAAAATAGATCTATCTTAACAACAAATATTACAGCATCTTCTGATTAGTAAGGAATACTGCATTTTTCAAACCATATAGATCATGTATTTCTGACAAACATTGCTTAACATTTTAAATAATATCACTTTTCCAATTTCTCAATATGATTCTTCTAGCTCCCCCATGTGATATACCCATAATTCCTGATAAACAAATTCCAACGTTTTGGTAAATAGTTCAATCTCATATTAACGTCCTTAACATTTAGAGAGTTTCCTATAAATTTGCTTATACATATTAAAACATTATTCCAAAAAGATATCAATTTATCCCATGACCATATCATATGGGTCAATGAATCCTCAAACATTTTATACTGCACCTCCAAAATAGAAAATCTGATGTCCATATTTTAAAATATACTCCTTGGAGAGTCCAATACACCCTAAATACATTTTAATGATTTGAATGTACCATAGGGAAAATCTAACAATTCATTTGCTTCTAATATGCCTTATTGTTAAAAAAGGTGGTAGTCTCTTTGAATTCTGGGATAATGTGACGCTCTAACACAACAAATCATATATGGTTGCACAGGAACTGTCCTTCCCATGAATAAAAGATATTATTTCATTGGGCTAGGGTTTGGCAAGAAATATATTGCATACAGTTTTCTAAGGAGATTCTCAGTCATCCAGGTCATGGTTGTCACAAAGGTGCTTTTTCAAACTTTCCTAGTTTTTCCTCAAGGGAAAACAGTAATAGAATGATACAATTTTAGAAAGGAAAACAAAGAAAAACATTGACTCTCATTAACACATGTGTGTCTGCAGACAACAGATATATTACAACACTAACACCTTCACAGAGGTGCTGGGGCCATGTACTTAGTTTTAAGACATCCAGTGGATTGTCAATATGTGGCAATAGTTTGCCACATGATCAACAGATATCAAAAGTATTACAGTATGTAGAAATGAGACTCTGGCCCATCTCAATGGGGTCAACCCATTTTTATTCACAAATGTGTTAGGTTTCAATAAAATCAAATTACAAAAACCTTACCAACCTTTTTTTTTTAATAGACCAGATTTCAATGCCTAAATGTAAACATTTTCTAAACTAAATAAACATGACAGCATAAAAATATTCCTTTCAGATTTATATGCTGTAATTTAAGGACCTCAACACAGAGAAGTCTTGCAGCACTATTAAGAAATGTAAGAGGTGGACAACTGGTTTGTAAATTTAGCACCGCTTACAATCCAAGCCTGAATCCCATGCCTGAAGCAAAATTTTAAAAGATAGTGCAGCCCCCTCTTTAATTTGCTTGGGACTCCGGTCAACAACTACAGTTTGAGAACCTCTGTGTAAAGAAATAACTAATCTCTGCAATGGGATCTTAAATTCTAAATAAATAAGGGTTTAGTCTTAAGCTAGAACATTTTTCTTCCCCTTACTTGAATAAATTTCTGAGTCCTTGAAATGTCATAATCCATATTTTTGTTCAGAACAATTCACAGATGGTTAAAAGGGGAAAGACATATCATCTTCTATGAGGGCGCTCAGTAATAAATTACTGGCAGTAATGAAATAATCTGCTGAGTCTATTTTATATTTATATGACTGAACTCTTTGCCACACATTCAAAAGAATAGGAAATGCCATGAGAATTAGCCCATTTAGCAAATTGTGTCTATCACTGAATGTATGTGTGTGTATAAAATATTTTTTCAAATGTTATTCCTATTTCATTATTTATTTTGTGGAAAAATGTCACTGCATGTTGGCAACTAATTTTGTACAATGATACAATTGTACAAAATCACCATGGAGACTACAATGAGGCCTTCATACATCAGTGCAATGAAAAACTAAAGCCATTAATAATGGAAACTGATAAATTACTATTGCATCAAGTTATGACAGCGAGACCAATGTTGCCAAGGAATATCACAGAATTCTAGATCTTTAAGTTTCCTGAAAGGTTTTATTCAAAATAATATTGGGTTGCACTAGGAAGGTAATTTGTGTAGCATGATTTACCACATTATGCCAGGGCTGAGTACGCCAATTTTTCCTCTATTGACTGTTTACTTGATAATTCATTTACAGATACATAATTCACTTGGCTGTTCCTTTTTCTCTTTATTTGCAGGGAGTTCCTATTGGGGGGAAAACTGTCAATCCTGGATAATATAGCTTGTTGACTGAAGGCAATGAAAAGTGAATGTAATATAAAATGTATTATTTTGTTCATAGCCCTTGCCCATTCAACAATTCTAGTTGATGGAAGCCTTGATGTTCTGCCTCTTGGTCTTACGTAGAGATTATTTCCCACACTCTGGTTGTTATTTCCCCCCCTAACCACTATTGGTTTTCCCCCTCAAGACTGAATTAATGGTAGAAATTGAATACAAAGTTATACTGGAGAGGCACAAACGAAAAATAGAATTTGTGCCTAGTCTACTACCCAAATGGCAAACTAAGTGAACACAATATTTGAAATTATTGCTAACGAACTGCTTTTAAAAAACCTTAACAGATTTTAAAGAAAAAAATAATATAGTCAGCATGTTTTGATACTGCTTGGAAACAGATATAATTCTGATGTGTTTATTCAGAAGATGAACATTCCAATATTCCAATACTTCAGATGACGTAAAAACATCCTCTAAGTCCAGCATTCTAATTAATATAGTGGTCAATTTGTTTTCAATTGGGAAACTTGTTTGTCTGGACTAGTGTGTGGTATCTTCCTTTATTGGTTCCCAGCAAATAGCATTTAAGGCATGATGCTGATGACTGGGAGGACAAGAGGGTTTTCAAAGGAGTACTTTGAATATCAAAGACCTACTTCATAGATGAGGTATTGTAACAGCGAAGGCATGTTTACAACAGAATGGGACAACTCGCCCCAGCCAACTCACCACGACCAACTCGCTGTAGGACAACTCACCGTGGGACAATTACACAATTCAAATTAATTATTTAAAATAAATTAAAAATATTTTAATTTTTGTCATTCACATTTCATTATGTCCCTCCTTTTGCATCCTTTATTTAATTATTCTATTCCACCACTTCTCTGATATATTAGCATAAGTCTTGCCTTGCAGTGACTTGTCCCATAGCAAGTTGGCCACAGCAAATTTTCCTGCACAGAGTTGGTCACAGCAAGTTAGTGTGGTGAGTGGGCTGTAGTGAATTGTCATAGAGTAGACCCTGCTCATCAGAGAACATTGCTTAATGGATGGGACATGAAGAATATCTGTTCTATCAGACTCTGAGAGATAGAAAGTAATGAAGGGAGAGAAGTGATCACTCAGACCACCTCTCTCTCCTCATTTAATAAGCAGCCATCAAAATTCCTACCTACTAATAGCCTAGTCTGCTATGAACCTGCCCAGTCCTGTTGGCTATTGTTACCACTAGCCTCTTAGCCAACTTTTCTAGCCAGACAGGCTCAGACATACCTAGTCTACAGTCACTCATTTTTGGACATGGAATTTATTCTTGCTAGAGAGGCAAATAAGATTCTTCTCCAATTTCTAATTAAAGTTATAATTTGCAGGAGGAACAAAAAGGCATAGAGATAACACTGGTTCTAAGTGTTGTCTATTCTCTAGAGCAGAAACGTTAGCTAAAAGCTGCTCTAAGTTTAATATAGTTTTGTGCTTTTCAATCTGATCTCTGGCAATAAAGGGAACAGCTGGATTAAGAACCACAAAAACGATATGAAAAAAGTGTTTTAGGGATCATGCGAACACCACATCTCTCTCCTATTCAAAAGCCAGCATATATTTCTTTAAGATTCCCCCCATTCAAATAAGTGCAATTCTGAAAGGAGCATCATCTTCAGGATTGTATGGAAGCTTGAAAAATATTGGTCAGCTTTAATGAAGGGCCTATAATACTCAGAATGGTTTCCCATAAAAAGAAACCCCAAGCATAATTGCCTCATTCTTTTCTTCCTTCAATTCCCTGCTATAGCTCCCATATTCCATTGTAATGCAACAAAAGACATGCTGCTTTTAATCACCACTTTTTGTTTCACTGGTTACTCCTGCAGTCATTTTCCTCCCTTTGCCCTTTAATTTTCTTGGTGGCGTTTTAGACAGGACAACAATGCGTCCTGCTGCTGGAGAACTAGGTTCAACGATAACCAAAACTGCCAAGCACAGATGAAATGATGCTTCACTAAGTCCATGAACACAATTAGCAAATTTTATATATATATAATATATATATATATATATATATATATATATATATATATATATATATATATATATATATATATATAGGTAGTCCTCGACTTATGACCACAATTGAGCCCAAAATTTCTGTTGTTAAGTGAGACATTTGTGAAGTGAATTTTTTTCCTATTTTACATCTTTTCTTGCCACAGTTGTTAAGTGAATCATTGTGCTTGATAAGTTAGTAACCTGGCTATTAAGTGAATCTGGCTTCCCCATTGTCTTTGCTTGTCAGAAGATTGGAAAAGGAGATCACACAACCCTGGGATACAGCAAAGGTCACAAATATGAACCAGTTGCCAAGCATCCGAATTTTGATCACATGATCATGGGAATGCTACAAAGGTTGTATCTATGAAAAATGATCATGTCACATTTTTCAGTGATGTTGTAACTTTGAACCATCACTAAATGAACTATTGTTAAGTCGAGGACTACCTGTATAACTCTACCTCTGGAAACCACCAACAACAACAACAATAAAATCACTGAAGTATGCTGCAGTTCCTCCAGGCAACCAACTGGCAACTCCAGGCAATAAATGTTTCTCACATGCAATTGCCAGGCTTGTGAACAGTAAGAATCCCAGTGCACATAATACAAGAATCTTCTTGCTTTCTTGGAGTAAACAATCCATTGGGCCTGCTACACACAAAAGAATTTAGAGTCTTCCGTGTTAACTTCTGTACTGCACTCCTCTGACCTTTTATCATAGTAAATCATTTACCGCACATCCTAGTCTTGGTTTGCCTGTAGCAAGGCTACAGAGAAAATCAACTTGACCTAAGACGGATTCTTAAGAAGTCCTATTTGAACTTTACTGTATCAAACATAAAGGCTATTTTGTTAAACAAATTATTCCAGTTGTTACTGGCCCAAATGCCACCATGTGTTTGGGAAATTTGTCTCTAAACAACTTAATTATACATTCATTTAACCATGGCTAATTAAATAAACAGCTGATTGGGTTTATATATCCCATTCTTTTTACCACATGGTTTAATTTTAGCTTAGTGTCTTTTGTGAACCTCAACCAGATTCTCTCAAATCATGAAATATACAGGAGCTAAAGAGTGTATTAAACAGGCAGGTCATTTTGACAAATCATTAAGCTGGCATCTAAATTTGAAGGGGATGGTGATTCTATTTGTTTCTTTATTCTCTTTCACAGTAAATAGCAAAACAAGGATAGGATTGGTTCTTACTTTAATATAAGGCCATCAAGGAATACCAAGGCACAAAACTCCCCCCCCACCCACAAATCTCAGAAGGTACTAAGGGCAAACCACTTCCCTACCGCTGCCAATAAAACCACACTGATAACAAAACATCAAGAATAAATCTCAACTGAGGACTCTACCTCTGGAAACCAAACACTGTTAATTTACAACTGCATGAGGTATTTAACTGCTTCATTCTTGTCACTTTGCAACTATTGTTGCTTTTGTGTATTGTTGCTTATTTAGAGGGAAACCAACTACCAAAGTAATTCTTTGCTTTTTCCCCCCTCCTTTTATTCTGTCTTCCTGTTCCTCAGCTATCCCCCAATTAAATCTGCAATGGAACATGAAGAGTTGTGACTGATAGATTAAACTGATGAAGTCATTTTTGATAATTATGAAAGTGAAAGTCAAATATCTCTGGACTATCCAAATTAGGGTAGAAGCCACCTAAAGCCACTCCTATGCTATGTACTTTTTTTTGTCCTGGATAACACATGGTATTCATATTTGCGTAGGAGAAACAATGATTAATCGCTAGGTAAAGGAGGTTCAGAAAAGCTTCATTTTCTGATACCTAAGCTGAAACAGTACTTTATATTTATAGTGTGAACACAGTCAGATTTAATAATAGTTTAATCTTTAACGGAACAAATTCTAGAACCATATTCCTAAAAAATCCACCTTAAACTAATGCAAATACTTTACTAACTTCCAGATACATGAACTTGAACTCCCTGAATTCCCCAACCAGTATGTCTACTGCTGACAATTCTGAGAGTTGAGGTGCATAGATCTGGAAGTTGCCAATGTTCTAAAGCTATATCATAAGTTAGATTTTGACAAAACATAATTAAACTATCTACTAACAAACTCCATGCAAATACATGAATTGGCAAAACACAATGAAACTTAAGTTAAAGCTAAACTGACTAGATTCATGCAACCCAATAAGATTCCATCTCATATGCTTCCTGTTGTGCAAACACACACACACACACACACACACGTATATAAATTAAATTCAGGTGAAACAAATGTTAACTCTGGCAACAGAACACTTAATACTTGTGATAACCCGTCTTGCTGTGGACAGTTAAAACTGAAGGGTTTTTTTAGTTATCGCAACGTTATCGGAGCAAGCCTTACACTTTCCGGTGCTAGTTTAAATTGGTTTTTGTTACTCCCAAGAAAAGGCAGCAGTACTTCGTGCAGCCCAACATTATAAGGCGCAAGAAATAAGGACCAAGTTAAAACCACCGCCAATGGACATTTATAACTCACCTCGAACATTTGTCATTGTTAACAGTACCATCGCTAAGAGGGGGGAAATGACCGTAAGTCCGTTAGGAAAACACGGACACCCCTTCTAAATGTCACGCCCCGGGTCATACGCACATTAATCCGGAATAACTGACACCCCGCTGTTCCCAACTTACAATATCTATCTTTCAAGGACGAGGGCCAGGTTTTTAGCCCCGGCGATGCACCGCAAAGCTCGGAGGGAAGAAGAGGTGGAGAGTTCCGTTCTGCTTTGCGGCAATCTCTCGCCTGGAGGCTCGTCCTTCTCCCCGGGTCCTCCCTGCTTGACCCTCCTGCTCCTCGGAAGCACCTCTAGGCCTGCGGCGCACTTTTGCTCAGCCGAGCAGGCGGCGCTTCAGAGCGCAAAGCCTCGCCAGCAGCCTTGCATCCCCAGCTCCGCATCCAGCCGAAGGCCCGAAGAGACAACCCCCCCCACCCCCGTGACGCACCCAGGAAAACCGCCCCCCCTCCAAGAGAAACAGATGCAATGCTTCTTCCTGCTTCCTTGGACCGGGAAGAGGCAGAAGATCGCGGCTCCTGCACGGCTCGGGCATCCCACAACGTCAGGACCCGCCTTCGCGCGGATTCCCCGCCTTTCCGGGCCGTGGCACTCACCCCGCTTCTGGGGATCGGTGGCGAGGGCCACCTTTCCACCCAGCCGGCTTTTCCACGGGCTGCTCAGAAGAAAGTGGACAGGGCCTCGCCCGGCTCCTGCGCCGCTTTCGTTCTCTGCCACGCGCAATCTTGCGCTGCCGGGCAAGCGAAAGCCGGAGATCCTTTGCTCCGAAAGGAAGGATGAAGTTTAAAATAATAACAATAATAATAATAATAAAAAAATCATAGATGCAAAGCAGGTGAAAGCCACGGGACTTCTGGCAGCGCCCTCTAGAGGGCGTGTTCTTTGTAGTCGCCTTATGCTGTGCGGGAAAATGGGGTGGGTGGGAAGGAAATCGCTTCCTTTTGCCCTGCGCAAACGGGGCTCGAAAACGTACGCTCGAACACGTGGGCTGCACACCACTGTATCCCCTGGCAGGAGACGGTTATGCACAGCGCAGAAAAGGGGTTTGAAAATCCAAAAGGGAAACTTGCTAAGTCTACACAACAAGGGTCTTCATACTTGGCACGTTTGAAGACTTGTGGACTTCAACTCCCAGAATTCCTGAGCTAAGCTGGCTGGAGGAGGAATTCTGGGAGTTGAAGTCCACAAGTCTTAAAGCTGTCAAGTTTGAAGACCCCTGCTATACAATAATACCATTCGTCCTGTGTGTCCATTTTTGTTTGGCGGGGTCTGGTCAGCGTTGATTCCTGGGCTAGTCCCTTTACTTTGGAAGTGCTTTGTCATTGCCTCCCTCCTAGGGCTGAGAAAGTGACCGGCCCAAGGTCACCAGTTGGCTTCATGCCTAAGGTGGGACTAGAACTCAGGGTTTTCTGGTTTCTAGCCTGATGCCTTACCCTTCAAACACCACTTCTCCCTATCTCTCTGAAAACCATTTTTTGTTTCTTACCACTTTCTACATTGCCTAGTTTCTCACCTTACTTATCAACTCCATTCAGCTGTGTATTTTTGGAAGCTTCCCTTTTTTGCCACTCACACACTTTTCTTTCATATATGGAAGAAGTCACATATTTGTGACTTGATTCTTAATTCATTATTTAAAATGCACTCAGTGTTGCCAGAGTTCAGCTGAAGCCTGTTATTCCCCATGATCTCCAGACATTGGGATAGAGCATCAGGAGCATCACTTAATTCATCAGGGATAAAGATGTATTGATACCTCACCTCAACAAGAGATATATATTTTTGTCAATTGCTTACAAGATAATAGATATAAGTAAAAACATAGTTATGAATACATGGATACACATAAGAAAAATAAAAATAAAAGAAACAATAGGACAGGGATGGTAGGCACATTGTTGCTCTTATGCACGCCCTCTATAGACCTCTTAGGAAAGGGGTGAGGTCAATAGTAGAGTCTAAGATTAAAGTTTTTGGGGTTTGGGGAAGAAACCACAGAATCAGGTAGAGTATTCCAGACATTGACCACTCTGTTGCTGAAGTCGTATTTCCTGCAATCAAGTTTGGTGCGATTAACCTTGAGTTTGTATCTATTGTTTGCTCTTGTGTTGCTATGGTTGAAGCTGAAGTATTCATTGATAGGTTGCAATGTATGATTTGCAATGTATGATTTGCAATCATACATTGCATTGCAATGTATGATTTTATATACTATACTTAGATCGGACTGAAGGCGGCATAGTTCTAGGTTTTCTAGGTCTAGAATTTCGAGTCTGGTGGCATAAGGTATTCTGCAATGAGTAGAGGAGTGGAGAACTCTTCTTGTGAAATATTTCTGGACTTTCTCAACTGTGTTAATATCAGGTACATAATGTGGGTTCCAGACTGATGAGCTGTATTCGAGTATTGGTCTAGCAAATGTTTTGTATGCTCTAGTTATTAGTGTAATATTGCCAGAGAAAAAGCTACATAAGATTAGGTTAACAACTCTTAATGTCTTTTTGGTTATGTAGTTACAGTGGGCTCTAGCACTTAGATCATTAGAGATGAGCACTCCAAGATCCTTGACAGAGTTTGGATCATCAACAAGGTCTTGACTATTCAGCCTGTATTTTATTTCCTGATTTTTTTTTGCCAATATGTAAGACAGCGCATTTATTTGTTGAGATTTGAAGTTGCCATTTGTTTGACCATTCTGGTACATAGTCAAGGTCTTTTTGAAGGGTAGCAGTATTGTCTGTGGTGTTGAATAGCTTTACATCATCAGCAAGTTGCTCTTGATATGATCACAGAGGTCATTTATGTAGAGTATGAAAAGAGTTGGTCCTAGAACTCTGCCTTGGGGGACACCACTGTTGACAGGTACAGAATTTGATAAGACTCTCCTAATTGTGACCATTTGTTGTCTGTTTGACAGGAATGCTTCTATCCAGTTATGCAGGTGTCCAGAGATACTGTAAGATTTTAGTTTTCGGAGTAGTTTGTTGTGTACCACTGAATCAAAGGCTTTACAGAAGTCTATGTAGATTGCGTTTATTGCTTTGCCCTGATCAAGTTGTGTAGTCCATATGTTTTTGCAGTGTAAGAGTTGCAGATTACATGATCGTTTTTTTCTGAAACCAAATTGTTTATTAGAGAGTAGGTTGTTTGTTTCTAAGTGGAGGATGATGGATTAGTTAATAATTGATTCCATGAATTTACAGGTGACGCAGCATAAAGAGATTGGTCTGTAATTTTCAACTAGGCTGGGGTCTCCCTTTTTGAAGATGGGGATGACCGTGGCTTGTGACCATAGTTTTGGCAAGGAGCTGGTCCTGAAAGATTTTTCAAAGATTATGCTTAGAGGTTCGGCTATGGCAGTGGGTAGCTTTTTTAAGAAGTAGGCACATATTCCATCCATTCCAATAGATAGAGATGGTTTTAGATTGTGTGGTGCTTTTTCAACATTGTCTTCCGTAAAATCGATATGTATTAGATCATTGTAATTGTCTGTTCGACTAGGAAATACTGGGCATGATCCATTGCTGTTTACAAATACTGAGCCAAAGAATGTGTTAAAGAGGTTGGCTTTAATGGTGTCATCATTGCAGTCTTTACCATTAGGTCCTTTCAGGGGTGGGATGGACCTTGAGTCTTTTAGTTTGTTGTTTAAAAAATTATAGAGAGCGCAGGTGAAATTTGTGCGTAGGTTTTCTTCCTGTTTAATGTGATAATTGGTGCATTCAGTTTTTACCTGGTGGCATAACTTTTTGTATCAGCTTTTGAAGTTGGCAACGTGACCAGATTTGTTTTTCTGCCAAAGTGATTTCTTTTTGAATTGAAGCTTCCTTATTGTTATGGATAATTTGTTTTTTCTGGTTTGGGGAGTTAATGGTACATATAGTTTGATGACTCTTTTGACTTCAAGTAAAAATATGTTGTAATGGTCTTCTACAGTATTACATCCAGAGAATAGAAATTGCCAATCAAGGGATGATAGATCGTTGTTTATAAGATCATAGTTGCCTTTTTTGAAGTTATATTTGGGGATTCCGTCATTGTGATGATTTTTGTGTGGATGTATGTTGAGACAAAAGTCAATCATGTTGTGGTCACTGTTGGAAAAGGGTTCTTTAATTTGTATTCTGTGAATTGAATTCAAACTATTGCAGAAGATGAGATCGAGGCAGTTGTTTAGTGTTGTTGGTTACTAGTTGTTCTAGTCCCAGATTTGTTACTGCATTGTAGAAGGTTGCATGTGTGGGTTCAGTTGTACATTTGTTAAGGGTCCAGTTGATATGAGGTAGATTGAAATCACCAAGAAAGATAAAAGTGTGTGGGTAGGATGTTAGTAGTGTATTTAGCTTGTTTGCATGTTCGATGTCATAATCAGTAACATAGTAAGAACCGAAATGTGATATTTAAGGACAGTTCACAGATGACGGTCTCAGAATATTAAGGCAGAAGAATAGTTCATGTAGATGTTAAATAAAGAGGGCACTAGAGTTTCCTCGTGAGAAATGGCGAGTTAAGATATCTCTGTGATGGCTAGGAACAAAGAACTGGCAAGTAGATTGGTTGCACAGAAACTTCCTGGACAAAGAGAGGATGGGAAATTGCCCTCTTGTGCTCTATATCAGGGGTCACCAACTTTTTGGAGCTCAGGGACCACCAAACTCATAATTTTAAATCCCACGGATAAGAGACCCTGGGGAAAATCCCCCCAAAAAGTCTGCGGAAAATTCCCTACCCTGTTTTCCTACCAATCAATTGTTCTTTATTTGGGATCGCAGGATGCTGTCTCCAGCTCCATTCTCAGGGGGTTGGGGAGAGAGAGAGAGGGAGGGAGGGAGAGAGAGAGAGAGAGAGAGAGAGAGAGGGTGTTTTGGTTTCATGCAAGGAAAGCAGCAGAAGCAGCAGAAATCTTTCTTTCTCTCCCCCAAACTCTGCCAGAAATGAGTCTTTGTGAGACTTGTCGTGCTGGTGCAGCCTCTTGGAGCAGGATGCCTTGCAGGATCTCAAAGACACATTTTTGGAGGAGTTTGAGGGAGAAAAAGAAAACCTTTTGCTGCTTTCCTTGCATGCAGCCAAAAGCAGAATTGGAAAGAAACAGAAAGATGCAGCCCGGTGGCCAATCGAGGGGCGTGGGGCAAGCTTCCCCCCTCTACCTTTTCCCGATCCCCTCACTACTTTGTATTTTCGCAATGCGAGGGACACAAGCCTTTTGTTCCCGCAGGCCATGTGGGTGATGCAGCCTTGTGTTCCCATGCAGCTGAATTAATTGCTTTGAGGGGTGCTTTGGCGGGGGGGACATTTTTCTGCAGACCACCAAAATTTTCTCATGGACCACCAGTGGTCTCCAGCCCACTGGTTGGCGACCAATGCTTTATATGGGTACTCCTTGCAAGGAGCTTGCAGGGCAGGACAGGACAGCGGTTTCCCTTGGGTTTGAATGTCAGGTGGCAAAGGAAACCCTCATGCTTTCAACCATGATGAAGTCTAGTCTTGTCTTAGGCATGAAAGCTGGCTGGTGATTTTGGGCCAATCACTCTCTCTCAACCCAATCCACTACACAGGATTGTATGTGTGTATGTTCACTACTCAAAGGTGGGATAGAAATGTAATAGATTAAATAAAATTGTATAAAGTGGGCTATGCAGGTAGTCCTCAACTTACGACTACAGTCGAGCCCAAAATTTCTGTTGTTAATTTGTGTTGTGTTGCCTCATTTTACAAGTTTTCTTGCCAGAGTTGTTAAGTGAATCACTGCAGTTATTACATTAGTAACATGGTTGTTGAGTGAATCCGGCTTCCCCATTGCATTTGATTGTCAGAAAATCAGAAAAGTTGATCATGTAACCCTGGTACTTTGCAACCATCACAAATATGAGCCAGTTGCCAAGCCTCTGAATTTTGATCACGTGACCATGGGGATGCTACAATGGTGGTAAAGTGTGAAAAATGGTCATAAGTCACTTTTTTCCTGTGCTTTTGCAACTTTCCGTGGTCACTATATGAACTGTTGTAAGTCAAGGATTACCTGTAATACAAATGGCAGAGAAACCTGTATGTAAGCGGTTGAAAGGAAACATTTTAAAATCATGCATAATTGCCTGCATTTGGTAGCTGACATGCACACTTTTTTTGACTGTATCTGATAGTTTTTGCATTGACAGTTCTGCAACAGCTCTCCTCCCCGCCCCCCCCACCCCCCAAAAAAAGACAGAGAGAGAGAACAGCAAAGCACTGTAAATGGTGAATCTTAATCCTGTGACAATTTCTATAAGAGCATAAAACATCTGCAACATACAATAATAAAAAAACAATCATATATCTGAATGGGCCTCCTTGAAAGAGAATTGGACTACAGTTTGATGGAACCATTTTTTAATATTTCAGTTAATGTACCCAAATAATAATATGGAAGTTGTTGAAGATAATTATCACTAATGATATTTCAATCTGGATATAAACTTCTTTAGTATTTCTATGGAGCTATTTTTGTTCTGAAAAATGAATGAGTGTGATGCAGTTAGCTGTTGACATATTCTTTATTTTCTATCTGATGAAAGTTGTTCTAATTCAAAGGTTGAAAGACATTTCAAATCATGCAGGGGCCTGGACAAAGCATCCATCAGGCGTTCCCTAGATCAAACACATCTTTATTATGTGCCATCTGACAGCAGAAATGTTTCTGCTGACTGCCATATAATTCTTGTGACACTAGGCAAACTGCATACATAAACCTTTTTGGAACACAGAAGTCTATGACAAAAGATTCTGGTAACATGCTGGAGCTAAAAAATATTTAACATGCCTTAAAAATTAATTAAAATCATAACTTAAAATTTAATTTAATCTGCATCAGATGCACAATAATTTTGTAATCAAATGAAAATAGCAAAGAATAGCATTAGAATAGAATAGAATAGAATAGAACAGAACAGAACAGAACAGAACAGAACAGAACAGAACAGAATAGAATAGAATTCTTTATTGGCGTGTGATTGGACACACAAGGAATTTGTCTTGGTGCAAATGCTCTCAGTGTACATAAAAGAAAATATATATTTGTCAGAGTCAAGAATCATAAGGTGCAACACTTAATAATAGTCATAGGGTATAATAAGCAATCAAATCATATTAGGAAACAGTCAATATAAATTCTAAGTATACAAGCGACAAAGTTACAGTCATACAGTCACAAGTTGGAGGGGATGGGTGATAAGGAGTGATGAGAAGATTAATAGTAATAGTAATGCAGACTTTGTAAATAGTTGAACAGTGATGAGGGAATTATTTGTTTAGCAGAGTGATGGCATTCGGGGAAAAACTGTCCTTGTGTCTAGTGGTTCTGGTGTGCAGTGCTCTATAGCGGGAAGGAGTTGAAACAGTTTATGTCTGGGATGTGAGGGGATTGTAAATATTTTCACAGCTCTCTTTTTGTCTCGTGCAGTATATAGGTCCTTGATTGAAGGACTTGGGTTGAGTTCCTGATGATGTCATGGATTAATTCATGCAATTTTTGTGGTGAGAGGATGGAAGTCACAGCTTTCTTTGGTGGTGGGGCGTATTGGCTTCCCAGTCTTGCCTGTAGCCATGGAATTACCTTGTCATTTCCTATCTGTTTACTTATTAGGTCCATCAGTGCTTAGCCTCTGAGTCCAAACAAAGGTTCTTTCCATTGCCATTGTATTAGTAGCAATGATGACTGCAAGAGAACCAGTGAATTCCAGACTTCTGGACTTGCAGCTATATTTGCTAATGTAACTAAACAATGATATAGCTAGTCCTTATGACCACAACTGAGCCCCAAATTTCTGTTGGTATGACAATTGAGTTTTGCCCTATTTTACGACCTTTCTTGCCACAGTTGTTAAGTGAATCACTGCAGTTTTAAGTTAGCAAGATGGTTGTTAAGTGAATCTGCCTTCCCCTTGACTGTGCTTCTCTGAAGTCATAAAAGGGACCCCAGGACACTGCAACTGTCATAAATACAAGCCAGTTGCCAAGTGTCTGAATTTTGATCACATGGCCATGGGGATCCTGCAGTGGTCATAAGTGTGGACAATGGTCATAAGTCACTTTTGGGTGCCATTGAACAGTCATTAAATGAATGGTTGTAAGTTGAGGACTACAAATGGCAGCCTCTTTGGGTTCAAAAGCTAGACAGTGATGAACCTAATACATATCTAGCCCTATCCTACATCTTCCAGTGAGAATTGCTATATTATTTATCATAAATAGCCTGTGGTTGATGATACGGTGGCCTGTTAAAATCTAAGTGCAAAGTGTCTGAATACTTAATTCTCATTGCATTTGCAATGTAGGCACTAAAAGAAAAGAAAGTTTAGACTAGAAGTCTGATTTAGTTTTAAGTACACTGAGATACTATGTTCTCCTGTTTACTAAGAGCTCTCAAATA